>NW_015778647.1:0-1007 GCF_001515625.1 Sinocyclocheilus rhinocerous | reverse complement strand
CAATCTAAAAAATTATAATATAATATAATATAATAATTTGTACTCAAGGATTTTTAAAACTGTTATTTTTATATTATCTGTATTCATTGTAGTTTTTAGTTTTGGTAATTTTATGTGCTTTTGTCATTTTTATTAGTTTTATATTTCTATTTAGTTTTATTTCAGTTTTAGTACGCAAGTAATTTTAGTACCTCAACTTAAACATTAATATTAGAAATGTTGCTTTGGCAACAAACTGAAATCAGTTTATGTTTTCATCTAATGTTAATATTTCATTTTTATATAAACATGTCCAATTTTAAGAAAACATTTCAAAGCACCTCAGTCTGTTAATTGAGCTGTAATGACAAATCAGAGCCATGCTTTCAGAATTGTTTACTAGTAGCTGTGCCCACAATATGGTTTCTGAAGTGTCTCTGCGCCTCCCGATTACGAGAGAGGACTTTGTTTTTAGTCGAATGATATAAAAACATAACGAGGACTATAAAATATTACAGCAGTGACATGCAGGCAACCTTTGCATCTTGGTTTTTACAATGAAAACACAGATTTAGGAAGGGAGTTACACATTAAACTGCAGCACACAGCTCTGCAACCAATGCATAAATTATACGCCCCGTTTATAGTTAGTTGTGCGAGTACATAACTCACCCGTGGTGCACACGGACACACACTCACATCAGGATGGACACAGCCAGCGTCGCCTCCAGCTCTCAGGAACGGCCCAAATGGGACAATAAGGTCCAGTATCTGCTGACGTGCATCGGATTCGCCGTGGGACTCGGGAACGTCTGGAGATTCCCGTACCTCTGCCAGATCTACGGAGGAGGTGACTGGATTATTAATATTTACTGGGAAAATAGTGCAGAAGATGATGTGGATTTGAGTGGTTTTAGATCAACTTCTATGCTGAGAAATATTCAGTGTGTAGGATTTAATCTAAAGCAATTTTCTATATATATATATATATATATAATAACATATATAATTTATTTACATTATATTAT
>NW_015778646.1:0-1007 GCF_001515625.1 Sinocyclocheilus rhinocerous | reverse complement strand
TTCAATTATTTATCTATTTATTTATCCATCCATCTATCTTGACTTGACTTTCTACTTAAATGTGAGGGCAGGGTGATGTGTTTGCATCCCAAGTTTTTTTTCCCCTCTAAAATTATTATTTTGTATTTTATACAACAAAAATATAATTATTTGTGTCCCCAAAAATGGGCAAATAATCTGATTGATTTTTAAGCTTTTATGTTAGAGTCAACTTCAACCAAATTGAAATTTTATTTTTATTTGTTTACTGCTGTGCTTTATATTTCTCATAAATCAACGTTTTTTTTTTTGTCATTTTTTGTTTGATTTTACGTAAAGCAAAAAAATAAAAAATAATCTCATTGACTTATTGGACTCATTGAAATAAATACATTTTTTAAAATTAATTTATTGTTTTATTTCTCTGTGTCTGCATTTTTTATATAAATTTGAAAAATCAAAAGTTTTTTTGCACTTTTTTTGCTTGTTTTTACACAGATAGATAAGGATCAAATGTTTTCAGTGAAAGTATTCCATGGTTGTTAAATGATGACTAACTCTTTGATGACTAAGTCTTTTACACTGATTTTTTGAGTTTCTCTGCGTTTCTGACTGACTGTAATCAATTCATTTCTGATTCTTTCATTTCCATCAGGCACAGCTTACCTTCCTCCCTGAGGTCATGCGTGATGTACTGTATCCCTGTGTCTGTTACAAAAGCGATTGCATTTACACTCTTTAGATCTAGGTTAATCATTTATAATGTGGGCGATAATGGAGGAGGGCTGGCCTTCGGGTGTGATGGTGGTTCTATGTGTGACGTGTGTCTATCTGAATTATACAGGCACTCAGTGTGCTTTATTTTGGTCTGTGTGCCTTTGTGGTTAAGTGCATAAAGTAAACTAACTGATGGAACTGTCCTGTACGGCAGGAGAGACACTTTGATTTATTTATTACCACTGCTTGAAAGTTACTGAATGATTTGTACAATTACAAGATTTATAAATAGACTATCTATCTATCTATCT
>NW_015778645.1:0-1007 GCF_001515625.1 Sinocyclocheilus rhinocerous | reverse complement strand
GACTGTAGAGGAAGTAACAGTACATCTGTCTAGTTGCAAATTGTACATACTAGATTGTAGGGTGATTCTGCATTTTCTCCTTGGAAACAACTCAAAATTATTATGATGCTTTAAAAATGGCAAAATTTAGATGAGTTATTCGGTAATTTTTATTGAAATGCAAACAAAGACAATTAGACACCAAGCATAATTTACACTTGTTTATCCCGTTAACATGCAGGGGGACTATAACTATAAATCAGCAGAAATGTCCAAGGTTTTATTACTAAATATGAAATTATTATGATTAAAAATCTGTGACAGTAATTTCTTTCTTTTTTTTGTCAGGAAATCTTATGCATCCACTGGGGAAAACATAACTCATGTACACTTCTCTACACTGGAGAAAAAAACGAACGGATACGGATGTTTGCTTTCAATTTCTTTAGAGAAAAGTGTTATTTTTCCTATTTTTACATAAAATTGGGTGTTGTGAGCATAAGTGAATACACACGTAACGTAATGTCTGTTTCTTTCATACTAGTAACCGGACAGCGCCCTCGCACAGAAACTCCACAAGTAAGACTCACAGAAGTAAAATGACTTATGACATTCCAGGAAATCCCTTACATGGACAAAGGCATCCAGCTGTTGCTGTAGTGCAATAAAATGCCGATAGAGACGTTACCTGATGAAACATCAATACAATACACATACGATTGCTACAATATATGGTTTATCTGTGTTCTTCAAGCCATCTCTATTTTTATAAGAATAAAGTAGCCTATATTTATAATTTTAAACACTCGACTGATGTTCTCTTTGTTTGACAACTGGTTTGTAAACAGGCTCACACATACTGAAAAACTGTATCGCATGTGTGCAACTGTGGTAAATGTATTAATCGCACAGACCGATTTTTTTGTAGCATGTGTGACTTATATGTTTTCTGTATTAAATTAGGTTGAAAAAGGTGCGCAGTGAACTAAAGTAACGAGCCTGGTTTGAAAATGTAAGAAGTAGAAAGT
>NW_015778644.1:0-1006 GCF_001515625.1 Sinocyclocheilus rhinocerous | reverse complement strand
TTATTAGTCTTCATGTTTTTGTTCATAGTTTACAAACTTGCTTTTCTCTCCCATGACTTGCTTTTCTCATCAAAGAAATCAGCACTGCATATTAACTTTCATGCGGTCACACACTTGTCATCAGTTTAGATTCAGTGCCCAAGAGATGAAGCGATCCACAACATAGCTGCCAGGCAAATGCCTGAACTTTGTGCATCTGGGCCCAATGGTGAGCAATATGTATCTTGCGTGGCCGTGAGGAATGCTACACTGTCACATTAAACCTGCTGCTTGCATCAACACACACCTCGCCCCAGCTGAGGGGTCTCTCCTGACCTGCCTCCTTCGCCCATTTGGATGCCTGTCATCTAATCAGAGAGACAGAAACTTGAGCCCTCTCCAACCTGTCCGCTTCACTCCACCCCTCCCCACTTGTCCTCCCACCACAGCTGTTAACGCGCCACCAGTAATGTCTTTTCTTATAAGTGTCATTCACCCTTTTCTGATTGAGGAAGTGTAGTTTTCAAAATGATTTCCGGAGCCAAGATATTAGCATGTATGTATCTCATGTGTCAGATCACTGGGGAGGTCGTCCTCTTCTGTGTAAATTACTCCACCATTGATGGAAATGTGCTGCCCTTGTGTTCCCGTGAGGTGAAGTTCTCCATCTCGTGAGCATGTTAGGGTTGAGGGCCTCACAAGAGTCCCATTGTTCAGAGAGGAGAACAAACTATCCTGCAAAGATATAATGCATCATATGCAGGGTAGTAACTATTAGGGTCAGTTCCCTAAATGTGAAATGTATTTACTGCTGGGAAACCTCTAGGCAGACCTCCCTGCGAATGATTTAAAGACTTTAAAATCTTTTGTTAACATAACATGTTAACAATGTGCTTTGTGATACACACGGTGATCATTCACTCCAGCTAGCTGCTTATTACAAATGTATCACAGCCCTCTTTGCCAACAATGATAAACAATGATTGTGGGAAGTCGTGGCCTAATGGTTAGAGAGTCGGACTCGTAA
>NW_015778643.1:0-1003 GCF_001515625.1 Sinocyclocheilus rhinocerous | reverse complement strand
ATTGAGTATTTTAATACTGGGATGTTTGGTACAGAACTACTAATTATGTAATGTCGCTTAATTATTATTTGTACATTGATCTTTATATAGCCCAGTCAGCTTATTTGAACATGTTTTTTCTTTTTCCTTCTCTTCCTTTTTCTCTCTTTTACTGCACAGCCTGTGCCGTTGTCTGCGAACGCTCTTCCTCCTGATGGCCCTAACTTCAACTTCAGCATGGAGAACCTGAGTTTTGACTTCAAAGACACAGACAGGAAACGTCTGTCCATGGAGATCGAGAAAGAGAAGTGAGTGCAGCATCAGTCCATCCAAAATTCCCTGACGCCTTGTTTGTTTAGACAGTTCCACTAGAATGACCACTTTCAGTTTGGCCAAATACAATTTTACAATGTTGTGGGAAAATAATTGCAATAAGAATGGGATTTATGAGAGTGTGAGATGCAGTGGTACTTAAATAATATTGATTGTCCAATTAATCTTGATCGTCAAGACAAGGACAAAAGGACAAAAATGGTGTGAATTAGCCTTAAAACAGATGGAGACCAAGAGAGCAGCATTGTTACACGATACGTCTGTCCTGTTTGGCAGGGTCGAGTATATGGAGAAGAGCAAACACCTTCAGGAGCGGCTAAATGAACTGAAGACCGAGATTGAGTCATTAAAGCTAAAGGAGCGAGAAACGCCTCTAGACATCCTACATAATGAGAATTCTGAGAAAGGCACCAGCAAGCAGAGCAACTTTAAAAAGGTGGGCTAAATGCATCTTACACAAAGCCAGACATAGCTTTTAGTCTGTTAAAACTCACGCTAAAGCTGAAACTACCTAAAATGCCATTGAGCTCTATTTTTTTCTTTTATATTTTGCGTTTCTTTAATAATTTTTTTTAAATAATAGTTGAGAGATGACATGAAAGTAGTGGGGAACTTGAGCACAACAGCTGCTGGCTCCAAAGTCACTGAGCTGTATTAAAGGGGTCATATGATGCGATTTCATTTTTTCCTT
>NW_015778642.1:0-1003 GCF_001515625.1 Sinocyclocheilus rhinocerous | reverse complement strand
GTACACATAGGTCTTATCGAGGGCAAACTCAGGAACTGAAAAGGTAGAGTATTTCTCTGAGTTTAAGCAAGAATGCAATAGTTGTAAATTATCAGTTTAAAAAAAATCAAGTAATATTGAGCCAAATATTACTTACCAAGGTTGATTTGTTGACTTGCTGAAAAAACAAATGATAGAATATGCTTTGACAATTGCTTGTCTAATTTAGTTTTTAAAGAGGTTCTAAATGTACTTTCCTTAAAGAGAAATCTTTAAAGAAAAGAGAAAAAGGAAGACATTCACTTAAAAATTTTACTTACCCACAAGGGCTATAGTCAGGGCAAGCACAACGGCTCTCATGGCTGATGGTTTGTGAAGAACTCCTCAGAGCATCAGATCTTTTATAGTGGTATCTTTCTGAATAAGTATTAATTTTTAAATTAAATATTAACAGATGTCTTTAGATGTGTGTCAAAAAGTACATAAGATGAGGCTTTTGGTTGGTCAACTTATCTGAACACCAATATCAATTAGGTTAGGTTACCCTGGCCTGTCATGTCATCCTCCAGACCAATGTTCAATGTCAGTTTGTATGTCTTCATATGCAAAAAAAGTTAAGAGAAAAGCTAACTTTAGTTCTTTATTACATATAAATTTATGCAGTTTTTTTTTTGCAGGTTTTGCACCTGTATATTATAGGGTATATATTTCTAGACAGAGAGTAAAATTTTTGTGACTGGGTTCACAGGATTGTGATGTAAAGAATACGTACAATTACCTAAGGATAAAGATGAAAAGTTATGATTTTATAAATGTTACAATTGCTGCTTTTAATCATGTAATAAAATTATATATATTTATAATTATTTTTAATTGGCTCAATGCAAATTTTTATACATTTCATACGCTGGACATATTCAAGCCCTGTCCATCTACGGTGATCACTCAAAATAGGGGTCAGCAACCCTGTTACATGTGTCATTATTAAAGGGATAGTTCACCCAAAAATGAAAATTTGATGTTT
>NW_015778641.1:0-1007 GCF_001515625.1 Sinocyclocheilus rhinocerous | reverse complement strand
CTGGACAAAGTCTTCGGGCAGAAGTGGTGCAGTGACCTCTGGCAGTTCAAAGAGGTCACCACCAGTAAAGAGGAGCGCACTGGGCTGAGCTCGGGCTCGGTGACCGACATGGACAGCTTAATTCGGGAGACGCTCATGCCGTCTTGCCTGGCCACTCAGAGGAAGCTGGAGCTTGAGGTGGGCCAGCCACCCTGGTTGCCACTTGACGATATGGAGGTTGTTTCTTTAACCTCTGAGACTCAAGGCGTTCCTGTCATCAGCTCCACAGGTAGGCTGAGCTGTGCTGATGATCTAGTACGGTCAGTGCTGGGTTGTAACTGATTACATGTAATTTACGTAATCAAATAACATTTTAAAATTTGTGAATATTTAGGTTACTTTTTTATTGATTACATGATTACATATAAACACAGTGGCAGTAAATGTATCATAATTTATTGATTCTCCCTAGTTCTTCTTTTTTCTCTTTTAAGTTTTCCTTTCCAAAAGTCCTACTATGTGTCATACAATTTAGCTTTGACTATATTCAGCCTATAATAAGACCATGTACAAAACAAATAATTATGCAAGTTACTAAACTCTGGTGACGTATAGCTGTGAAACACAATGTCGTCATCATATTCAGTGACCTTCAGTAACCGTTGAATTCCAGACAAATATTTCAAACCCAAAAAAAGTCATTGTTATTTTCACATTTATTAACGTTTGTTCATGTAATGCAGAGATTCCCAAATGTTTTTTGTCAGCCAAACTCCTTAAAATAAAATAGTTTAGTTAATGTTTGAATAATTTAACAACACACGATTCACATGTTTACAGTGCTCTGATATCAGTTAATGGTCACATTGACATGCAGGTAAACAAATAAAATGTTTCTATTTTTAGTGTTCAAGTGTTTAAATTATTTTTGTTTTACATTTTTAAGAGTAAATTAATTATTAGATTTTCATTAACTCATAAAACCACTGCAGTTCTTACATTAAGCCCAGTTTGGGAAACCCTGGTGT
>NW_015778640.1:0-1007 GCF_001515625.1 Sinocyclocheilus rhinocerous | reverse complement strand
GCATTAGGGTTAATTAGATATGGAACTTATTTTGGCTAATCTTCTGGAGTCAGAGTTATGTAAAGGGGATTAAGGAACTTGTCTAGCAGGTAAAGCAAAGTAATTAAGACGCGAGACAATCTTCAGAAAAGTCATTAGCGGGACGCTATGAATATCTGCAGAGCTCGTCAGAATCCTCTGAGAGCGAGGAGGTGCAACTATGTTAATGAGCAGATATAATGCTGAATTCCTTTAACCGGATGGAAGGTTAGGAACACCGTTCTAAAAATATTTACTTTGCATGTGTCAATTACGTGCAAGGCAACAGTTACATTTTACTTGGTTCTTTGGAAAATGCCACCTTTTGCAGTTTCTCACAAAGCCAGACAATTGACTTGCGGCATAAAGTCTGGTCCACATTACACCTTATTCTAGCAAAGAACTGCGAAATGGATGTCTAGTTTACTTGCTACTTAATGTCTCAACACAAATCTCTGAAGATCTGAAGTCACAAGTCTGGCATACTTGGGCAAATCCATTGTTTAGATCTTTCTTTCAAGACCTTTCAAATGTCGTTCCCAAGTAGACAGAATAAAATAATAATAAAAATAAAAAATCCATAAATAAATAATATGCATGCATGTATGTATGTATGTATGTATGTATGTATGCATGTATACTTAATTCCCAATTCGAAATTGCATTGCAGTCTGGCAATCTGACTGGATCTTGTTATTTTGTCAAGTCATTCAAATTTTGGGAGCAGTATGCATCAGACAGTGAGCAGACTGTGGTTTATACACTTTTGCATATAAGATATACTAAAAGAGACATAAAACAAACAAAAGAATGAACTAACAAATTAATTAATCAATCAATAAATCAATGAATAAACAAACAAACAAACAAATAAATGTATACCATATCATAGTCTATGATTCCATCTATGATTAGCATGTTTATTTATTTATTTATTTATTTTCCAAACGATGAATAAGTCTAGTTGGGTTCTATAGAGAGTGTGCATT
>NW_015778639.1:0-1007 GCF_001515625.1 Sinocyclocheilus rhinocerous | reverse complement strand
CAAAGCGCGGAGCAGTAAGCAAGAGCGTCCGAACAGTAGCGAAGCTACTGAAGCAAGAGTGAAGAGTTCATGTAAACATTAAATCCTTACTCTGATTATTGTAAAAAATAAAATATTTTTTTGGTGCACTTGTAAATGTAGTCATATAAAAACTAAATAGTATTGTATTGGTTGTTGTTTTTTCTTTCATATTGTAAGTAATGGTTATGCATTTAATCTGGAAAATGTTTCAACACTAAGTGTAACAGGAACATAAATATACATTTGTTAAAAAAAATAGTGAGGATTATGCCTCCTCTTTAGAACACTGCACGCCACTGCCTAGTAGTAATATGTAAAAGTTGTAGCTATGGTATATTGAGTGTTGTATAAAATATCCAACCATTATACCTATATAAAAGTAATGATACCTTTATGGAAACTGACTCAAATATTAGAAAAATATGTTGAAGTAACTGATATTAAAACTACTTAAGTATCAAATGTACAAATTTTGTATAAATAATGTAAATGGTTACATTGTAATTATATTTTAAAATGCCTGCATGTATTACATCTGTTCTGTAGTTAATTTCTGTCGTTACATCTGTAATTGCACAGTTGACCCATATTATTTCCTACCCAACTTTTTTGTATGGGGATTGGTCGGACTTTCAAATAGGCGGGATTTTGCAACAAATGATCAAATAGGTAATGAATCTGATGTCGTCGATATCATGGAAATTTGTTGTTGTTATTTGGCAGTTGTAAATATTGTAAAAATACAGTTCTGAGCTTGATATTTGTAATTTCGCCTTTACAGTGTTTAATTAAGTAGGCCTATGTAATACCAAACTATTCTGCATTATGTAAAATGTCAGTGGGAATGCAACATCTGTTTGACATCTGTTGAATCTGCCCTATACTGTCAAAAACACACTAGTGTTTTGTGCCATGTATTTGCATGATTGCATGTTCAACTGTCTAATTATTTATATATATATATATATATATATTGTATTTTTATT
>NW_015778638.1:0-1007 GCF_001515625.1 Sinocyclocheilus rhinocerous | reverse complement strand
AACACTTTACCAGCGACAACCACCCACCATAGCAACTGCATAGCAACCCACCAAAAACAATCAGAACTCCTTAGCAGCTACACACAGTAGTAACGCCCTGGCAACCACCCACAACACGCTAGCAACTGCATATTAACCCACTAAAAATACTCAGAACATCTTAGCAGCTGCCCTGACAACGACCCATAACAAACTAGGAACTGCATAGCAACCTGCTAAAAACATTCAGAACTTCTTATCAGCTAAAGAGTAATGCCCTGTCAACCATCCACAACACCCAGCAACCCACTAAAAACACTCCGAACACTTCAGCAGCGACAACCACCCAACATAGCAACTGCATAGCAACCCACCGAAAACAATCAGAACTCCTTAGCAGCTACACACAGTAGTAACGCCCTGGCAACCACCCACAATACGCTAGCAACTGCATATTAACCCATTAAAAATACTCAGAACATCTTAGCAGCTGCCCTGGCAACCACCCATAACAAACTAGCAACTGCATAGCAACCTGCTAAAAACACTCACAACACTTTAGCACCTGCATAGTAACGCCCTGGCAACCATCCACAACACCCAGCAACCCACTAAAACACTCTGAACACTTTAGCAGCTGCATAACAACACCCTGGGTGGTTACCCACAATAGCAAGTGCATAGCAACCCACCAAAAACACTAAGAATTCCTTAGCTGGTGCTGGCAACCACCTGCAACTGCAGAGCAACCCTCTAAAAAATTTAGAACACTTTAGTAGCTGCATAGTAATGCCTTGGCAACGACCCACAACACCCCAACAACTTCATAGCCACCTGCCAAAAACACCCCTGACATAATAACGTCCTGGCAACCACCCACCTTACCAACTGCATAGGAACCCGACCAAAACACTCAGAACACTTTAGCAGCCACATACTAACTCACTAGCAACCACCCACCCACCCTAGAAACTACATAGCAACCTGTTTAAAAACACACAATATACCTTTGTAGCTGAAAAAAAAAA
>NW_015778637.1:0-1006 GCF_001515625.1 Sinocyclocheilus rhinocerous | reverse complement strand
CCCAAAAAAAAAAAAAAAAAAAAAAAAAACCAAACAAAAAAAAAAAACAGCATGTCTGTTGCACAAAGATGTGGGACAAGTTAAACACCAAAGGTTAATAGTCAGGAACTTGGATTTCTTGAAATCTTCAGCCCTAAGTATGAGCAATAGCAATATTAATGCTAGTCATAGCATTAACTAATAATGAAGCAGAGTAATAGACAAATAAGTGTCTATTTAACAAAAGAAAACAGTGCTGGGAAAGACAGTGTTATCTATGGGCAAGGGAATTAGCCGTGTCACAATTGGGGGGTTGGGAGAGGAGAGCACTTAAATTCTGATCTTTATCTGAGCACAGAGACACATTAGACTAACAGCTAGACACTGAGCCATACACACTTCCTAAGGAAATCCCCCAGTGAAGCTGAAAACACCCACAAACTCACCAAGAACACACATATAGATGAACAAACATGTGTACACGCCACTTTCCCCAACCGTGACTAGAGCACCAACAGACATCGACGTTCAGAGTCTCTGATCTCTGACTGCTTTGATCCATGTGGCTGACTGCTAAGCCATAGCTGTCTGCACAACCTTTCAGATCATCCGACTCAAACAGGTGGCTCTGGGGGCAGCTTTTCTAAGGTTGGCCTCTACTGCTTGATCTCAGACCCGTTTTCAAGGCAAGGACTTAAGATATTTAAGAAAATAACTAACAAGCATTATAAATAACAGATATCCCACACTTCCTTTCTCAAAAGCAACCGGAAACCCCAACTTTATATCCCCCTGTAGAACACATCCTCATTTGCTTGCTCACGCTATGGAGTTGACAAGGTTCTAGACTTGCCTGCAGCCATGAGACCTTTCGTCGTCCTCTTGATCACCTTGCATAGCCTCTCGTGCCTCGTCCGTGAGGGCTTCATCATCCATCCCCAAATCAATCTCAGCTTCTTCCTCCCCTCCTCCTCTAACGGCTGACCAGGTCCATTTGGCCCACTGCACTGGTGACAGCCAAGACATC
>NW_015778636.1:0-1006 GCF_001515625.1 Sinocyclocheilus rhinocerous | reverse complement strand
AAATAATGTTCTTTTTAGCAGCATCATATGACCCCTTTAAGAGTGGCTTGTGTAGAAGTTTTTCCCTGTAATTAAAAAACAACAGAGGCTGTGTGTGTGTGAAGAGGTGCACACTCTCATAGAGGGATTTGCTCCGGGCTGTTGCTTTCTCTCTTTAGGTAATGAGGAATATTTATCTTCCATCTCCTATGCAAAGTTTACTCAAGATTCGCCTCAGCGTGGTTTGAAACCAATTGTTAATGGCTGTGCATTACGAAACAAAGCCTGTTAATTTAACATTTAGAATCCACCGTCAGCCGTCCTGGATTTTCCCATCCTCTATAGTTATAGAATTAAAAAAGCTCACTTGTTTCAGTAGGGGCATCCATTCCATGATGGAATTCTGAAGGAATGTGTGGTGTTCCGGACAGGCAGTGGAATGACAATGGATGCAGTGGGCATGGGAATTGAAGTTTAACAATGGGACTTTTGTTTAAACTGCACTGTCCTGTAACGAAGACACAGACGGATCAAAAGTGCTTACGCTGGACTAACTACACCGGCTCAATAGGCCTAGTTAACATAGATGCTAAACTACATAACTAATTGATAAATTTTTGAATATGCATATAACAATTTCAGACCATCAAGGTTTGCTTGCTTGTCTGATCATAGTGCATTTTGGCTTCTCATTACATTTTTAAATATTAATAGGTGAAATAATAGCAGTATTAATGTAACAGTTTACGTTCTAGTCTAGTCTAATTTTGTATAATCTCTTTTATAACAGTTGATATTTTACCAGAGAAGCTTGATATTGACTTTTACAGTATGTTCCTTGTCTGCGGTCTCTGATGTTATTACTTTTTTCATTTTATTTTACTGTAGCACAAGAGTCATTAGCCAAATGACATTTATGGCTTAAAACAACCTTGTAAATGCCCTTGAGCAAAGATGATTTTAAATTACATACTGTGTACTTGGGGGTCTTGTGTCATCCGGAATGGATGGGAATGTTAACGGATGG
>NW_015778635.1:0-1006 GCF_001515625.1 Sinocyclocheilus rhinocerous | reverse complement strand
CAAGTGAGATTATTATAGCCCTGGTACTTCACAATTCAATAAGGAATTGAATATATAAACACAGAATTTAATACAGATAAGTGTCTGGAATTGAAAGTTATACAGGGCCCAGTTGTATGCTTGACTACTATTTTACATAACGTGACAGTTATATTCATGCAATAGAATTAATACATGCAATGCACAACTCAATAAATCATATAGAGACAAAGAAAATATTTTTTCCAGCTCAGAGTAAAAAGAAGCACCTGTTTTTGTTTACACGGGAACACGGTCAGCTGCTTTCCTCATATCCACAGACTCAAAACGAAAACAACCCCACAAACCCACACTGGCTTAAGAGTTATTGAAATATGATATGGAGCACACAGACACAAATCAGTTTCAAAGCACTAGAAACAGTTTAATCTACTACTCTTTGAAATATGATATGCGTGTACTGGAGTCTGGTTTTTCAACCTCGACCTCTCTCTCTCTCGCTCTACTTTCATTCTGCTTTTTTTCCGAATTCCAGGGTTGTAAATGATGACACACTGATAACGCAGTGGATGCCGGCTGGGAGTGTGTTTCCGCTTTGCTGGAAGCGGTCGTTGAAGTTTGAAAGTAAGCCAAGAACCCTGCGTAGAGTATGAAAATCATACCGTGACAATTTAATGCCAAATGGCTACAGCTGAGGAATTATAATACAAACACACCTGGAGTCTGACATAACTCTGAACCCTCCAGTGATGTGTGCAGGTGTGTCAGCGTTAGCTTTACACCTCCAGACTTCAGTCAAGCATCACAAACCCTAAATTTATGCACTGAACTTCAGTGTGTAAACCTTCTCGCTCCATTTGTGCTCATAACATGAATGATTTCACAAAACCCTTTAGACTGAGTAAAAATCTGGTTCATATCTGTTGCTCGGTCAAATGCAATCCATTCTTTGGACAGTAAGAAACATCCAATTCTGATCATGTGTGGGACACAACAGTAATTTAAAGTTAAATCCAGACTGAAGAAC
>NW_015778634.1:0-1006 GCF_001515625.1 Sinocyclocheilus rhinocerous | reverse complement strand
TAATTGCTGAATTTGTTAAGTTTTAGAGGGGGTGTACTCATTTATAGGTTTAGGGCTTTGAAAAAATGCCCTCTCCATGTTTATTTTTTCGTGACCTCTAGATGTCACCAAGTCTTATCTCAACACATTTATTGAATGGTTATTATGCTGTAGAGTAAAAATAGTGTTTTCCAATCAAATAAAAAAATTAAAAAGACACCCCACCCCCCCAGAACTGGGGCAAAAGGTTCCCCGTGCAATGTTGTTGCTGGTGTTAATTTAATAATTATTATTATTCATGGAGTTTTTATATAATTATTAAATATAACATTTAAAATAATTCTATTCTATAACTGAATTGTCAAAATGTATAGATTTACATAGAATATTCATTGTTTATAAAGTATTTTACATTAATGACAACGTTTCAAAAAATTAAATCATTAAAAAGGATAACATTTTACATATCTTGAAAACAAAATCAGGAAATCTGGAAAAAATTGGACAAATCAGGCAGTTTAACTTTCAAGTTTTTCAAGAGGCTCTTTTTATGATTTTCAGTTTTGTGCTTTAGAAACCAAATTAACAAATCTATTGCCCTAAAAGTCAGCATTAAACAGAAATTTTGACCATCTTTCTTCTCTATTATGATGTGTTTCCAAGATTAACAGCTTCTCACAAAAAAAAAAAAAGTAGGGTTTGACTTGATTTTCTTCATCGGGAATTGGTTGGATTGTTGTATGGATCGTTGTTGTTTGCTAAGTGCAGCGTTTGTTTCATGTGAGTGACAGGTTGCTGGAGAGGAGGGATTTTGGTCCCGCCCTCACGCCAGTATACACATCATCAGAGAAGAGATGTTATGGGGGAGGGGGGTAGCAATGTAAATGCACACTGTTCTTAAAGGGGGCATCTTCCCCATCTTGCCCCAAATGTGTGTCTCAGTAAAGTACCTGTAGCTTCGTTGTAGTAGACGCTGATTCTCTCCAGCTGCAGGTCACTGTCTCCATGGTAGGTTCCTGTTGGGTCG
>NW_015778633.1:0-1006 GCF_001515625.1 Sinocyclocheilus rhinocerous | reverse complement strand
TGTAATGTAGATTATTTGGTCTGATGACGCTAATCGGAATCTGAGCTTGGTGACTGTGCTCGATTTCGCCAGTATATTGCAGCCAAAAAAAGTTTGTCGGTCAGCTAAAACCTTTTTGAGAGCAATGCAGAGAAATGGTGAGACTCTATTAAAATGCAGCCTGATGTAGGAGGTGGACCACTGAGAGGATGTTTCTGAAAGAGACCCTTTGTTTTGCCGGGTAAATGGATACCCCGCAATCTCCCCCTCTTTGGCGAATTGGATGCCAGTCTTTAAGCTGAACTCTTCACCACTAGATTTCAGATGTACACAGCGGCCCTATGATTCCTTATAAATATCAAGATTATTATTTGTATTATTATTTATTAGTGTTAATTTGTAATTGTATATTTGTTTATTTATTAACTAACACCAACCATGAATTTCTGTGTGATTGTGTGCTTACTGTCACAGTGCTGTGTTCAGGAAAGGCTCCAGCAGTCGTCTTTAAGCTTGGTACAGGAAGTTCTTTCCATATAATAATGCTTGTGGCAATGATTATTCACTAGAACTGCTCATAGTCCTTCTCTATAAACTGTTACGTTGAGTAGGACTGAGTGAGCAAAAAAGTTATGATGTTTGATAATATTTATAGTGTACATTTATTCATTTAGCACATGCAAAGCAACTTGAGAATGATACCCAAAAAAAATCAATCAATCAAAGTAAGAACAGTAGTAGTGCTTCTATACATTAGAAGTACCAGAGTAATACCATGCTAGAGCAGGAGATTTAGCTGTTCTGGTGACGGTTGGGAGTTTGTTTTTCCACTGTCTGTGGAAGTTTTGGGAAATGACCACACTGTGATGGCATTTTCAGGCATGTGTTATTATTATATCAATATTGTGCGGTATTTAATGTTAAATAGCTTAAGCTGTTTTTTTTTCTTTTTCTTCTACACACAGAAACTGTAATTTCAAACAAAGTTGTCATTGCAAGAAGAATACTATATTATATTATATTATAT
>NW_015778632.1:0-1006 GCF_001515625.1 Sinocyclocheilus rhinocerous | reverse complement strand
ACATTTCTTAATATTAAGCCTAAAATATGTTTTAATATCTCTATTAATAATAAGGATTGTATGATCTTTGAATAATACCAGTCTTTAAATGCAAATACACCTGAAGTATACTTGAAATAGTTCCACTTTTCCACTTTTATTATCAAATATACTTCAGTGAATCTTAAGTTGGACTTCAGCACTACTTCCCCACAACTGAAGTGCATTTAGTACAACATGAGTTGTTCCAGTTTAGCAGACCTTAAGTTTACCAGTTTAGTATACTAAAACTACAATTGCAGCACATAGATATGTAAATGTATTTGTAGTATACTTACCACAAAATAAATGTATTTAAAATACATTTTAGTATTTTTTTCATTAGGGTTTGTAACTGAAATGAAACATTTTGCTTTATATAAAATGTGTCTGTCCTCGGCTTCTGCTGACCTTGACATCCAGAGAAGGAGAATCACGTAACCTTACGTCTAATCATTCACACCTGTTCAGAGATACAAGCAGGACACAAATAACATTTTTTATTGTAAATGATAGACCAATGGAAATAAAAGCGATAGAGGTGTTGTAAAGAGGTGTTGTATGAGCTTTATACGCTGCTGGGTTATCTTGTATGTTTTACAGTGTTCATACTTTACCCTGGGTTAGTAATCAATCCTGGGTTGTCAAGTTTTGACATCTCACACTGTACATTGTTAAACATTGGGTTAATGTTCTTATTTACCTATTTGCAAAGTCAATAACATCAGTTTTGACAAGTACAGCATCCACTGATCTGATGTTTCAGATCTATGGAAAAGTAGTCTGCTTGTCTCAAATCGCCAGAAACATGCTACAACAAAAAAGACAAAAATAAAAAAAAGTTAAATGAAAAAAAAAATCTTAGAATTGGTTTTAAATAGTGCTGTCAATCGATTACAATTTTTTACTAATTAATCATACATTTTTTCCTGAAATTAATTGGGATTAATCCCACCTAACATTAAAGTTTTTAAATATACTTTTATAT
>NW_015778631.1:0-1004 GCF_001515625.1 Sinocyclocheilus rhinocerous | reverse complement strand
AATAAACTAAACTATTTGCATTTCCGTAGGCTATGTGATTCAATTCATAGTCACCAGAAGATTCAAAAAGGCTGCACCCTTTGAACCACAAGATGGAGCAAGACACCAAAGCAACGACTGAAGCAGCAGGTTCTCTCAGAACAGGTGCGAGGGACTAAACTTGCCGTATTTTATAAAAGCTGTATTTATGTCAAGCCTCTTTCCATTAAAACTTCCAAGTTCTTTATCATGCAACTGTGGACCTTCAGACTTGCTCACCTTAAAAATCCCAATATATTTTCTCAAGGTCTAACATGCTTTTTATAGTTTGTCAACCTACCATTTCTTTTTATCCAATAACTTCCTTTTTGGATTTATGCAGTGTGTCTCTGACTTTGTGATTTCTTTCTTTCTTGATCTTCGTCCTGCACTCTTTTTCAAAGGATCATTGCTCAGCTTTAAGTTCTGAGTTTTTGCAACTTTCCTCTGCTTACTTCATCCCTAAGGTCCCCCCCTTTTTTATACTTCTGAGCTTTACTTTTGTTCCTCTTTGATTGCTCAGTCCAAAAAGCTGGCTAACTTTATATACACTGTCAGCTCTAGCCATTCCTGAACTGCCATCCTGCGGCATTCAGCTCCTCACATTACTGCACAAACTTGGCTGGGTTTTGTTTAAGCACTTCCCTCCAACCTTTTGGGTCATTTAGCTGTCTTGTTCAGCTTTATTGTTGACAGCCTCAAGACACTGCTTTACTGAAATCCTGCAAGCGTGTGAAATTGACTCTTATTCACCAGAATAAATGCAAATGATTCCAGCTTTATCGTCTTTTTTCTTAAGTTGTCTTCTGCATGTTCTTCCATGGCCTCTCTTTAGTAAACAGCATGTTTAGTCTTGCAGAATTAACAAAGATCTGACCCAATGATCTTTCATGAGTCCTTGAACACGAGGAATTGAAGATGAGTTATTCACATATGTGACCCTGGACCACAAAACCAGTCATAAGCAGGGCCGCATTAACCATTGG
>NW_015778630.1:0-1005 GCF_001515625.1 Sinocyclocheilus rhinocerous | reverse complement strand
GATTCTTTGATGAATAGAAAGATCCAAAGATCAGCATTTATCTAATATAGAAAAAGCTTTTGTAACATACACTATACCATTCAAAAGCTTGGAGTCAGTGTATATATAGATAGATAGATAGATAGATAGGTAGAAAATATATAATTACAAACAAATGTCGAATTAATTAGTTAATTGTTTATCGATTGACAGCACTGATAAATAAATATATATAGTATTTTTCTACCTGGAGTATGACTAGTTAGTCAAGAGTCCCTCAAACATTATTTATGTTGTAACATCAACAAAGTAGCCTTTGTGCTCTGTCTTATAGGAAACACTGAACTGCTTCGCCCTGTCAGACTCGAAAGACACCATCCAAGAGTGACGACACAAAAAAAGCTGTGTGACGCCCGTCACAGATTAAACGTTTTCTCCAGACATGATTCAGCTGTTGACGCCCGCTCAAAATCAGCACATGTGAACACTGCTTTATGTAACGTTAACAGCACTGGCGACGCCTCTCTCCATTCTTCACAACCCTCATCCGTCCACAAGCGCTTGGAAGTACGGTAAAATCACAACACGCAACAATTAATGCAAGGAAGATTCACTCGCACTGTTGAGCAGATTGACAGCTCGTGCGACCAATTAGAGCGCAGATGAACTGATTGAGTGGGCGTGGCTTGTGCCAGTTAAGCTGATTAGAATATTTAAAGACACAGCGCACTGAAGTAAGAAAGAAGGGGACATTCAAGCACTTGTTTTGATTGTCGTAACATCTGTTTTGCGCTCTTTTCTTCATACTGCCTTAGTACTGACTGACTCAGGCCAAATCTGATTGGATATTGTGTAAATTTTTGTATAAATATGATTTTAGCTGTTAAAATCTTATTTTAACTTAATTGTCTGTGATGTTCTTGCTGTCGTTATTTCCTCATGTATTTACAATTTACATGCTGCTTTCTGGTTTTGATTGTTGTGCAGAATGTCATATTGAATTTAATGAATGTCTAGCCGTCGTAT
>NW_015778629.1:0-1006 GCF_001515625.1 Sinocyclocheilus rhinocerous | reverse complement strand
CAAATAAATGCAGCCTTGATGAGAATAAGAGACTTCTTTTAAAAACACCCCAAACTTTTGAACAGTTGTGTAGATACTTAGAGTTTTGCCTAAATAGCAAGGTTATAGCAAACTAACTAAATATCCAAGAGTAAAAGAGCATATTCTGTGAAACTATTTTTTCATGCAAATCTGATTAATCTGCCTCTATACAGTATGTAAAAACAAAACAAACAATGCTAGAATGCTTTACATGTTGGTCAGACAAACCTGCCCTGTACAGCTCTGCAGTATATATTTCTATATTTTATATATTGTATTGTGTTGTATTTTTTGTATTGTGCAGGAACAAGTAAAGCTGAAATCAGATGTAAATTTAAGCAAAATAGTTGTGATCACAGATAACATATGCACTTACTGCTAAATGTGTTTAAAAAACGTTTGAATATCTTTTAAGGATTAGATGCCTTGAATCTCATAAACTTCAAAATCATGATTGTTTATTGTTTGAAATGCTGTGTACACTGTAAAAATATTTTTTTCAAAGTTGTAAATAAGTTTTACAAGAAAATACCATTTCACCTTTTCTACTTTAAAATGTTATGTTCAATTCAACCTCAAAATTGAGTAAAAATTGTTTCCATTTTTGGTTCCCTTTTTTCAGTGTAGCAGCCTAGGAACTTGAAAACACCACTTTGTTTCTCAGCAGACTGATAAATCCTGTGCATATTGATTCCTGAGAATTACATGAAGCCAGCCAATCAAATTACAGCTTGCCCTTGTGAGAAAGCTTTGCCATTTTTGTGTGCATTATGGATCAGATGGTCTATCAGCGTGCTGTCTGAGACTTAAACAATGATAAAATATGTTATAATGTGAGAATAATAATAATGGAGATACTGTATGCGCTGTTTATATTTCAAATACTTGAGCTCTTAGAAACATGATCTTGTGTTTATATTTCACAGCGGAGACCAAAATATGTTTCAAATATTACCATGGAGTGAGTGGAGCATTGAGGGCCATA
>NW_015778628.1:0-1006 GCF_001515625.1 Sinocyclocheilus rhinocerous | reverse complement strand
CTGCATGTTGTACACTTGTAAATATGTGAGGCAACTGCACTGCTGCATCCTATGACCCATACTCCATTGGATCGCAATTCATTGGCAGTTATTCCTCTTCCTTGATGATGCACCCTTTCATGGTAGTGCTTAATAAGTAATGATGATACATGACCCTTATTTGGCACAATGGCAGGATGCTTGACATGCGGATGAAGAACAGATCTTGTCAAACGTCCTCCAACCCTAAGCACACCATGTTCATCTACAAACGGACTCAGTTTGTGTAGTTTGTTTATCTTGTCTTTGGGTTTTACTTCCTTGCCTTGCTCTATACCTCTGATTTCACTGCTGAATGCTTCCCTCTGAACCAACTTAATTATAAACAGCTCTGCTTCCTTCCTTTCCTCAATACTTGTAGCTCTACTTACTTTATCTTTGATGCCTTTGATCTGCTTAGCATGGCGCTTTAGAAGAGCAATAGCCTTGACAGCTCTTTTCCAGTCAGAGAACTTTGTTAGGCGGTCTAACAATGACCTCTCCTCCCTCACCTTGGTGTTGAGCACCAGGGCCTTTCGAAGTTCCGGATCATGATCATAGACTTCTCCCACCATAACATCTCCTCTGGGTAGCTCTCTTTCCCATAAAAAATCCGGGCCAGTGAACCAATTTGAAGCAACAAGCTGATCTGCGGAGAGACCTCTTGACGCATGATCCGCAGGATTATCTTCAGACTTTACAAAGTGCCATTGTGCAGAATCTGTAGTAGACTTGATTCTTTGGATTCTGTTCGCTACAAACACATGAAACCGTCTGGCATCATTGTTTATATAGCCGAGGACAACCTTTGAGTCAGTCCAAAAATGTTCTTGAAGACCCTCTATTTCAAGCTCATTTCTCAGCATAACACTTGTTCTTGCTGCCACAACTGCAGCCGACAGCTCAAGCCGTGGCACTGTGGTTACCTTGGTAGGAGCAACCCGTGCCTTTGCCATTACTAGCGTGCAGTGAACATCTCCCTTGACGT
>NW_015778627.1:0-1006 GCF_001515625.1 Sinocyclocheilus rhinocerous | reverse complement strand
TTGAAAAAAAATCTTAGCGAGAAATAACTTTTAACTGAGAAATGAATTAAATTTTTTGTTATTTTTGTTATGCATCAGCATTATTTTAGTATAATAGAGATACTGTTATATTTGTATTAATAGTTTGAATTAGTTTAAATTTTTATATTTTATGTTTTATTAAGTTTTAGTTATTTTGTGTGTTTTTGTGATTTTTATTGCTCTGTTGTCGTTTTTTTAACATGTCTACTTAATGTAGTTTTTTTCTTTATTTCAGTTTCACTTTGTTGTTTTAGTACATCAAGCACACTAAAAGAAAATGAGAAATGTTTTCTTGGCATTTTTTTTTTCTTTTTCTTTTATTAGTATTTTTTTTAAATATTATATTTTATTTCAGTTAACGTTTATTTTATTTCAGTTGACATTAATGTTTTTTTTAAGATTTTATTTTAAGTTAAATATAATAACGCTGACATGCACTGATTAATTCATTTAGTAAAAATTATGTGAATTTTCCTTTCATGTTGGCTGACATGGTAGCACATCCTGATATATAACATTACTGTTTATCACGATATGATCAATCCATAGTTTTTCTGAAGTATAAACTTCTTGACAGATGCCTGTGTGATTGAGTTGACCAATGAAATTGAGTTAGCGGGAAAAAAATTGGTTTGGAAAAAAACAACTCCGCTACCTTTATTGATATGAATGAGGCATTTTTGGCTAATATTTATGTATCGCTCACACCGTCCCTTAGAGTTAAGGTGTATGTGATCCGAAGCTGTTAATTGACGTTGTAATTGTTGCTCTTTAATGATGTGTCAGTGGTTTCCACACGGGATGCGGTTCTGTTTACAATTCTGGGCTTGATGGCTTCCCTCTCTGAGCTGTGAGGAATAAGCTATTTGTGAGACTCTCGCCTGACTTGTTTATTCTCTCTCTCTCTTTCTGTTTCCTCCACAGTCCCTGGATGGATTTATATTTGCACTAAACAAGGAGGGGAGGTTTTTGTACATCTCAGAGA
>NW_015778626.1:0-1006 GCF_001515625.1 Sinocyclocheilus rhinocerous | reverse complement strand
TTTATTTATTTATTTTTTTTATTTTTTTTTTTTCATTTCTGTTTTGTTTGTTTGTTTTAGCAGAAGTACAGGCACAAGCTTGGTCTGTCTTAACTTCTGTATTTTTTTAATGAATCCAGCCCCTAGTGGTCCCTGTACATCAGCTAAAACAAAACAAAATGTTTTTTTTTTAAATATTTGAGAAAACTTAATTTCTCAAGAATTTTGTTTAAGAACATGTGTACAAACTTCAGAACTGATATTTTACAAAAAAATTCTTAAGTTCTGAAGAAGTTATAGTATGAGTTAAGTATATTAAGTATAGTAGAAGTTAAGTCTATTTTGTATATCTTTGTTTTTTTTTAACATTTACGTTTAAGAATTTTCAAATTCTACAAACTCTTGAGAAATTCTTACGAAGGCTTTGTTGATTGATGTGATTGTATGGTGATTCTTGCCAAAGACTCACTAATCAGCTGAATGAAAAACTCCTCTAATGCTGAATTATCCAGTGTTATAGCGACGCATGGAAATATTTGACCGTTCAATACAGCGATCGGTCAGTCAGAATCAAGTATTCCAGTGAGATGAGCTGCCTACTGAGTGCACTGAACAGTCTTCTGCATGCGTTTAATGCAGTGTCTCTGTCATCAGGCCAACCGCACATTTGACGCGCTGGCTAAACTGGGCGAACTGGCAGAGGCCTGGCTGGAGAATGAAGACGTGCTCTGGGATTTCTTCAACAACAGCACACAGATCAACACACTGAGGGTGAGAGCTTTTTATTCACAGGATGAACTATAAAGAGTGTAAATGCGTCACGCAGAACAAGGGTTAACGGGGCTGACAAATCATGCAACTCTCCCGTGTCGTCTGTGTGAGCAACATGACTTAACATGACATGTTTTTCATCAAATTAATTAATTTATGAGACGGTAGGCAGCTGCCGATGCATATGAATGAATAAGATTATCCACCAATAAAGCCAGGACTAAACAGGACTTGCTTTTGTCCATCAGGAATAGAT
>NW_015778625.1:0-1006 GCF_001515625.1 Sinocyclocheilus rhinocerous | reverse complement strand
GAGCGTTTTCCCTTGATACATGATGAGTTGATGGCAGGAAAGCAGAATTAAGTCTCATGATCGTCTGTCTGTATAATGTCAATTTTGAGATTTTGGGCTATTTGCCTTTTTCTAAAGTGTTGTTTCAAAGTAGTGTACGAATACACTTTTAAGTGCTTTTACTGCACTTTATTTATTTGCGTCTGTAGATTTCAATTTCATTACATATCTTTAAAGGCCATTTTCTCAAAATGAGTTTTTTTCAGAAATATCCACTTCAGCAACAGTTACATACCACTTACATCTTTCCAGTCTTATTCCTATCCATATTCTGAAAGCTTTTATAATGGGGATTGTTCATATATAATTCACTTGATTTATACAACATTTTATTCCTAAAAATGTTTTTGTCTGTTGACAGTATCTTTTGATTTAAGAAGAGATAACATCCCCCCTGTAAACAAACTAATATGTCAACAAAATCAAACAAATATGTCAACAAAATCAAACAAATATGTCAACAAAATCTGGCTTTATCCAGCGTTCAAATTTCCATTCTGAAAATGTATGCAAATTAATGCATATTTACATAGATAATGCTTCATTTTGCATTTTTTAATAAAATATTTCATAAAACTTGAATTATTCAATGATCTTAATCTCCATTCTTGGCAGCGTCCATAAACAGGGTGATGTGAATGAGAAATGCGTGCCTTCATCGAGTGGATCGATATAATATTTTCAGCCATTAACAACTTAAATTCTGCTCTGTACCTCACACAAAACTATTGTATTCTGTCAGAGAGGATAGGATGCAGATAACCAAAACTAAATTAATCACCACACTGACCTTTATATAAACTCATTGAACTTACAAATCACATGTAATTGTAAATGACAGGTAATACAGCATTGTCAAAACCTACTTCAATAAAATTTAACTTCATAAACATCATTAAACAGATACAGTGCCTTGCGAAAGGCATTTTTTTCACGTTTTGTTATGTTGCTGCCTTATGTTAAACTG
>NW_015778624.1:0-1006 GCF_001515625.1 Sinocyclocheilus rhinocerous | reverse complement strand
TAATATAATAATAATAATTAATTAATTAATAAATATATATATATATTTATTGATGATTGTATCTCATTATTAAAACAATTTTAGTTTTATTTCAATTAATTGTGCGGCCTCATTGTTTTTTAAATTTTTACAATTAAATTAATAATAATAATATAGTAGTAGTAGTAGTAATAATAATAATTATTATTACAATATAGCAATAATAATACATAATAATAATTGTTGTTATTATTATTTTTATTATTAACAATGGATCAGAAATGGATAATTAATTCAGTTAAAATGTAAAATAAAAACAGGGCAAAATAAAACTTTTTTTTAACAATTAGAAATGAGAATAATAATAATTTAGTGATATTAAATACATATGATTATTATTAGATCTCATTATTAAAGATTTCAGTTTTATTTCAATTAATTGTGCAGTTCCATTTTTTTAAATTTTATATTGAATTAAATTATTATTAATAATAATGCTAATAATAAAATAAGAATATTATTATTATTATTATTAATATTTTTGTATGTCTAACCAAATTTGACCATTAATATCACCATCATCTCTCATGATGCAGCAGTAAGAGCTGCAGATCATTGAATGCTGTGGTTCAAGTAGGGGCTGCAGCTTCAAACTCCTGTTTTCTGGAGTTATTTTTCTCCTCAAAATATGAAAGCAGCAGGACATCAGCAGCAAGCAGCAAGTCATCTTAATATAAATGATGATAAAGAAAAACTAAAACTATTAACAGAGAAGATAAAGTAGTGAACCAGGGTTATTGTTGTTACTCAAATCCCCCAAAAAGTATTATGTGAAATAAAATAAACATGAACTGAAATAAAATGTAAAACGTATACTTATTTTATTTCAGCTAGTTGCCAAGGCAACTTTTATCATTTTCATTTAAAGTTGACGTACTAAAATAACTTAAAATTTTTTTATAAAAACTGTAGAGCTGCAAAATAAATAAATAAATAAAATAAAAATGATTAAAAAAACACATTAAAA
>NW_015778623.1:0-1006 GCF_001515625.1 Sinocyclocheilus rhinocerous | reverse complement strand
GGAAAAATCATGGAAAGAAATCACAGAGATTCAATGGTCAAAAAGTGTGAGGACCCTGTTATATGTTCTGATATGTCAAATGAAGCCCAGTCACACCAAATATGCCCTTGATCTTGAAATCACTCTCTGACAGATGATCAGCCAAAGTATTTTGTTTGAAAGTTGCAGTAGAAATGTTTTTGCCCGTGTCTGTATGAGAGTCATCTCTGATCCTCTACTGCCCCCTACAGGTTTCACAATGTGGAGCTTATGGCAAAGGTAAGCATGAAACCAAGTGATTTTAAGAAAGATGGTAAAAAAACAAATGAAAAGAACTTTTGTTAAAGTGACCTCTTCATCTGCTGTTACAGATTACAGAGCTTCTCTATAAAGACCCTCGGTTCAATAGTGCTGACCCTGAAACTTCAGGTAAGTTGTTTGTTTAACACTCTTTAACATTACGTATTTGCCTGTTCATATTTCTGTATTTAACATTTATTTAAAATGATAATTGGTGGAAAAGGGGGAATTTTTCAACTTTTCAGTTGATTTAAATGTTCCTGCAGTATGACAAATTAATTCAAAGTACAATATTTCAGTCTTTCAGTTAATGTCATAAAAATGTTGTTAAAAATAGGTTTTAATAAACTGTAGCATGCCATACTAAATTATTTTTTTATGCTGCTTTATCACTTTTTTTCTTTTATTTATTCTCTTGTTTTATTTTCATAATGTCCCTGACGATCTTAGCTGATAGCCAGTATAAAATCAGTTCTTGTGATGGTTGGAAAACATTGCACTAGTAAATCTCAATGCCTATATGTCCTCTGAGCTGGTTTCACTGACAGTATCGTGTGTGTGTGCACTGAGGTCTGTTGGGCCACTGGCAGTGATGGAGCGTATCCTGACAGCCGTACTTTGCATTAAGTGTGTCGTGTGTGTCTGATGCAGTCTGAATGGTAGCCGTGCGCATGTTTATGTGAGTGCTGTCTGCTTGCTGACTCTGCGCTGAGTTAACAGAGCTTCC
>NW_015778622.1:0-1006 GCF_001515625.1 Sinocyclocheilus rhinocerous | reverse complement strand
TCTGTCGTTCAGTTGTTCAATCGTTCTGTCTGTCTGTCGTTCAGTTGTTCAATCGTTCTGTCTGTCTGTTGTTCAGTCATTCTGTCTGTCGTTTAGTCATTATCTGTCGTTCAGTTGTTCAATCGTTCAATCGTTCTGTCTGTCTATCGTTCAGTTGTTCAATCGTTCTGTCTGTCTGTCATTCAGTTGTTCAATCGTTCAGTCATTCTGTCTGTCTGTCGTTCAGTCATTGTCTGTCGTTCAGTTGTTCAATCGTTCAAACGTTCTGTCTGTCGTTCAGTCATTTTGTCTGTCGTTCAGTTGTTCAATTGTTCAGTCATTCTGTCTGTCATTCAATCATTCTGTCTGTCTGTCGTTCAGTCGTTAAGTCTGTTATTCAGTCATTCTTCCTGTCATTCAGTTGTTTTGTCTGTCTGTCGTTCAATCATTCTTTCTGTCGTTCAGTCATTCTGTCTGTCTGTCTGTCCATCTGTTTCTGAGTGTGTCTAACAGTCTATAGGGAGAACATAAGAACACTGGTCTCATATGAGCTCACATCAGCATATATTTCTGTGCGTATGCGTGTGATGTGAGGGCACAATCTATCAGCGTTTGTGATCAAATTGCTGTGCACCTTATTGAAAGTGACAAGAGCTTTTATTCACTGCTGCTCCATTATTTACAGGCAAGTATACTTAATATCTAAGTATTAAATCCATATCATTACGCTTTTAAGAGGAGGAAATATCACTCAGATTGATTATATTATCCAGGGTGACAAATGGACATTTTGCATTCTGTCCACATCATGCATATCTTTATAATTTCATCTCTCGCTTCCTCTCTAGAGATGGTCTAATGCATGAAGATAGAGAGAGAGAGAGAGTGAATGTATTCAAAGCCAGTGAGCTTCCATTCATCTGATTTTTTTCCAGTCTTGAATTTTACAGTCACTGCAATAAGAGTAGAACAGCACATTGAGAATAAACTAGATGAAGAGTATCTATCTGTCTGTCTGTATGATTGT
>NW_015778621.1:0-1006 GCF_001515625.1 Sinocyclocheilus rhinocerous | reverse complement strand
ACACACACACACACACACACACTGGTTTGACTAGTTAATATGTGTATTGTTTAATAGCAAGCCAAAGAGTGAGTTGATTCCCTTCAGCTCAACCCTAGTAAGTAGGGTAAAGTTTACTCTACTCACAACAGGCTATGTTTGGACTGCAATACTGCCTGTTTTTGAAGAGAACAGTATGTGAATCAGCTTTTATTGATAACGGTAAACATTTCAAACAGTAGTATGCTATGTTGTTGTCACATGACCTTATTACGTACATATTTAATTTAGCTAGTGGCATCCAGTTATCTTGCGAATCTAAATTTGATTTAAAAATATTTTGTTGGACAGACGAATCAAATAATGAGTCAAGAAAAAAAAAGATGGCTGAAGTGACGTTCTATTATGTCACTGGGCCAGTTAAGTTGAGTGCACGGCATTGTGGGACTTCCATGCAGTGTGCTTTGTTGTATAGTACTTTGGATGATTGGAACAAAAAATTAAAAAGTTCATTTTTGGCTCAAAATTCAGACTTTTTTTTTTTCTTTGTTGGACAATTTAGTTTTTTTTTTTAAACCTCAAATTTCGGATTTTTTTTACTCAGAATTGCGAGTTATAAATTCCGAATTATGAGATGAATAGTCATAACCTTTTTTTAATCCCATGGCAGAAACAAGCCTCCACAATGTACTGCATGTTTAAGTAATTATTTTTTTTTCTTTCGGAAATCGCATATAGCATATTCTCCGAGTAGGTACTTCTTTTGAATGAGTCTTTACAGAAAATACTTTTTAAGTTTCGCATAGTATGAATGTGTGTAGTATGTATGTAATCGAAACATACTACATTCGTCATGCCTATGGATGCACTGAGTTTTCGGCCGCCGATCATTTTCAGCCGAAAATGGCGTTATTGGTTTTTGGCCGAAAGAAAAAAGGCTGAAAATACAAACCGAAAGTATATGTCGTCTTGCCCCTTGTCCTCAGCGCTAAAATTTAACTATGCTGCCTGCTTTCAATAAAAAATT
>NW_015778620.1:0-1006 GCF_001515625.1 Sinocyclocheilus rhinocerous | reverse complement strand
GGTCCTCATTCTGTAGTGGAGATTGTAAGTAACCCTGTGGTCTTACATAACTAATTTTTTTTTATTATTTATTTTTTTACATAACTAATGAATCATACTTACAAATAATGATGTTTGTGTCGGTGAGCTACGATCCTTGTATTCGTGTCTGAAGCAAAAATAACATCAATAGACTAAACCAGCTGATGTGACTGTTGATGTCGACCAATCAGCGTGCAGAGTCATCCGGCGCTGATGGAGATCATTGGCTGGCGCCCTAAAAGTGATCTTGCTGTTCTTATAACGTAAACACTTTCACTTACGCTTTATAAGTGTCATCAGGAATAATTCCTTTGTATGTTTCAGGAGGCTTATAATAGCCGGTGTAAATTTAGGTGGCCACGTTTCCATTGTTGGACAAACAGTTACAGCAGGTCAGCAACCTTTATCAATGGCCAGTGTTATTAATAAATAAAGTTTAGCCTCGGATTTGGAAATATACCGTGTGTAATTTTCTGTCGTCAGACTCACTCCGATTTACCCCATTCTATGCAGTATTGTCAAGGACGATGCTGAGCGTGGGATATTTAACTCTCCTAAACTAGAGGGCTATAACTGTAGCATATTGTAATGTTCCCTGTGCCAAAAGAATGCAGCTGAGCTTAACTGACATTGAAACGACGTTGAAAATTGTTAAAATCGACACTCTCCCCTCACATTTCCCCATTTGTAGTAATTATTCTAAATGTAAATAAGATATTGTGCATGGAGTACATAAACGATGTCTGCTATGTTCTTTGTCAACCATGCAGACGTCACAGGTGAGCAATCATACAGGTTACCAACATTAAACAATGCTTCAGCTTATGGACGGAACGGAAGTCCTGTTTGCATTAAACTGTTTTCTGTATTCAGTCCAAATCAATAAAGGTTTAAACATAATTTGTTCAAGTTTTGATTGTATTTGACAGTTATAAAAGTTCTTGAAAGGTCATTTTAAATGTGATTTATATATATATATATATAT
>NW_015778619.1:0-1006 GCF_001515625.1 Sinocyclocheilus rhinocerous | reverse complement strand
TTACCTTGGAGCTGATGTTTGAACGTGGCTTTGAGTAGCCGGAGCGTGGATATCATCACACCGCACTGAATGCCTGAGACGTTTGTGTGCAGGGAGGAATCTGATGACGAAAGGGAAAAAGCCCTATAAAACAACATCAGAGAAACTATGGAAAAACTATTTAAAAAAATTAAAAAACACACTATGACTGTAAACACATTCCTAATTCAAAGATGTTTTTCCTCTAACCTTCGTTGATTTCTATAATGAAAAACAACATAAGGAGCAAATAATTCATAGGCAACACCAGTCAGAACATTACATGTTTGAGCAAAATAAACAAAAAAGGTAACTAAAACCACATTTAAAAAAAGAAAAAAGGGGCCTCATGTGGCATTTCTCTCTCCATGGTCTTAAAATATGTTGAGCACACAACCGGACTGATGTATTTTGCAACCACGACGATTATTACAAGTTAAAGAAGTTAAAACAAGTCACATTTTCACATAATTCACTGCCAAAAGCAATCCATAAAATGCAGAAAGCACTTTCTCCGTTCTCTGCGACTGCACAGCCCATGCGCTGCCTCCATGGCACCGCGAGTCCTAATTGTAGGTTGTGTGATGGACGCGAGCCAATTAGCTGCTTGAGAGCGAGATTCCCCCATGCTTACTGACGTACTATTATTTTTTGCAGTGGAGCAGAAGCGAAGGCACTGCTAAAATTTTAAATAACATACCTTGCACTCCCTTAAGTGAGCATTATAAAATGACAGATATATGGGACTACCTTTAGTATGGTATGAATAAGTAAAAAAAAAAAGAAAGTCTAAACATTTACAAAAGCAGTTCAAGATACAATATAATTGTCCAAAGATTAATGAGCAGATCATTAACAGTAAACACTAGGCTGCTGATGCAAGCTTCCATTACAGAAAGATCTTCATTTATTTACAGCCTTTTTTAAAACAAATAATTTAACATTGCTACTCTGTAACAAGGTACATTTGGATAAAATAAAATAAAAT
>NW_015778618.1:0-1006 GCF_001515625.1 Sinocyclocheilus rhinocerous | reverse complement strand
TGTCTGAATGTCCTCATACAGACTTGTAAACTTTTTTTTCTTTTAGCACTACACTGTTGCCTTACATTTCTTGTGACTAGCTTTTTTGCCAATTTGAATGATTACTCCTCTATGAACAATGGTTAGGGGCTGATCTCTTGACCTCCCTAGCTCATCATAGGTGAGTTTAACAAGTGGCTTTACTCTCCTTTTCCCCCTAACTGGTTCACTTTCGGATGGCTCACTACTCTCTCCCTCGTCCTCACTAGTGTTTTGCTGACTTTCTTCATTTTCTACAGATGAACCGGCCGAACTTGAAACATCGCTCCCTGCAACCTCTTCAGGTAACAAGTTCCCTTCCTCGGAATAACTGTCCTCCCGGCGCATGTCCCTTTTCTGGCCTACCGATTGTGCCGCACTCTGCGATGCATAGTTCTCATGCAGGATCCCCTCCAGATATGATCTGTAAGGTTTTGGTACATTGTATTCAAACTCAGATGAGGTCTCTGAGGATGATACATCCTCATTTGTTATCACTGAGGCATCGATATTTGATCCCCTTCCCTCTTTCTGACGTTCCTTTCCCTTTACCAGATCAGTTTCTGCTCTGTCTTGGGGCCATCTCACCAGCTGCCCTATGGGTAAGAGTTTATCTCTGTGAAGGGTTTTGATTCTTCCCTGACCTGCTTCAGGTTTTACCCGGTATACTGGTAGGTTTGGGAGTTTTTCACAAACGACATAGGGTACTGAACTCCATCTGGTTTCAAGTTTGTGTTTCCCTTTTAACCCTAGGTTCTTAATCAGTACCCGATCCCCAGAGTCCAAGGCTTGACATGACACTCGTTTGTCATATGATCTTTTATTCCTTTGGTGGACTTTATCGGCTTCTTTTCTTGCTAGTTGGTAAGCATGCTTTAGGTCTTTTTTCAGATTAGTGATATATTGCGAGTGTGCAACCTCATTCATTCCATCTGGTGATATTCCAAAGCAGATGTCTACGGGTAGCCGGGCTTCTCTCCCGAACATC
>NW_015778617.1:0-1006 GCF_001515625.1 Sinocyclocheilus rhinocerous | reverse complement strand
TTTCTTTGCATTTACCATATTTGATGTGCTCTATGTACTTGTGTTGATCATAAAGTCAAAATATAGTCAAATAAACCAAACTTTACATTTGTTCATCATAAAAAGCGATCATATATCTTCACAAAACCTAATAAAGTACACGATTCAGTTTTGGATCTTCAAAGTTTTGGTTGCATGCACTTTCGTCAGAGAATGTCAGTCCACGCTCTCTATCTTGAAGAACCCAAAAATCTTAGTTTTTACTAAAAATATGTGTGTTTTGAAGATTAACAAAAGTCTTATGGATTTTGAATAACGTGAAGGTGAGTAAACGATGACAATTTTTTTCATTTTTGGTGATCTATCTCTCAAAGCACCAGGACTGAATCATTGAGTCAATCAAACTCAAGTACCAGATCAGTCCAATTTGTGAACAAATCATTCAGACTAGTTTTGTGAACTGAATTAACCGATTCACTGAACAGATCTGATTCAAAACAATGATTCGTTCACTGCTACACCAAGAAGACCTACACTGTAAAAAACATTATTTCGCAGTGTAGTTGTTTCAGTTATTTTTTTTTTAAGTTGACAACTTGCAGTTTCTGAATTTATTCATTCAACTTATCATTTGAAGTTGTCACTCTCTCAACTCATCAATTCAATAATATCACGTTCTCAACATCACTTATCGCGAGATCTGTTGCAGACAGAAGACGTTCGTCTTGATGAGCTTCTCCACAAAGTTTGGAAATTTTCTCAGTCTGCAAATTTGGTAAGTAAATATTTGTATTTATTGGTTTAATGTGTGTAAACTTCTGTGGAAGCTGTTCATATGCGCTTACAGTATATGAACAACTTCCACAGAAGTCATTCATTCAGGTTTAAAACAACATTAAGGGATTTTCATTTTTAGGTGAACTATAGCTTTAACTGCAATAATAAGGCAGGCCTTCATAGGGTGTTAGGTGAAAAAAAATGAGGCTTTCTTTCACCAATTCTTTACGAGTACACACACACACACACA
>NW_015778616.1:0-1006 GCF_001515625.1 Sinocyclocheilus rhinocerous | reverse complement strand
GTGGGCAATGGCTGATACATGAACTGTAGCTACAGCACCACAACTTAATGTGCACAAATGTGGTATGTGTTGCAAGATGTGTTATCCGCATCATATGTGCTGTAGAAACAGGTGTGATTATGCAGCAGTGGAGTTATGTGTGTCGGGGGAATAACTATATTTAGTCATACAAATTTGTCCCGAGAATCTAGATAAATGGGTGTGCTTTAACTGTTAAATGGTACATAATGTTTATTATTATTATTCAATTTGGACACAGAAAGGATCTTTCTCCATTAATGGCTTTTCATAAATTTGCTTGAATTTTTTTTAAAGCAACATATATTTAATTATATTATAGGTTAGGGGTGGGTGGTATACTAGTTTAAAAGGAAAAAAAACAGTACTAGTCACATCACATTTACAACTAAATTCTGGTCTAAAAAGTGTCCAGAACTGAGAACGAAAATGGCAGATTTCAAATTATGTACTTCTTACACCAGCCAAGCAATTGCTGCTGAGTTTAATGGAAATGCTAACAGATCTGTAGTCATTACCGTTTGCTTTATATAAACACAGGCGAGGTCTACAGTATGTCCTTGTGTAGATATCTAGGTAAATGCATGTTTGTGTGCGTGCGTGTGAAGGGGGTGTTAGTATTAATGCATGGAAGATACAAATTTCTTGCATGTCCCCAATTGTGCCCCATCAATTCAGTGTGTCACTTCTGTTTTCCTTCAAATAATGGACTGCAGCGACTGTGTGTGTGTGTGTGATGGAATGCCCTTGAAGAGATGCAGTATCTTTGGGCGTGAGCTTCACACCGTCCAGAAGCATTCTCTGGCTTCTGTTTCATTCCCACCACAACACACACATTCAAACTTAGGCACACAGTAAAAGCAGCATTGTGGTTTTCTTTGTGAATACTCTTGTACCGGGGTGGATTTTTTGGACCAGCTCACTCTGTGACAGCGGTGTGAAGTTAAAGGCTCCTTTTTCTGAGAAAATGGCAGGAAGCTGGCAGATT
>NW_015778615.1:0-1006 GCF_001515625.1 Sinocyclocheilus rhinocerous | reverse complement strand
GGCTGAATAAATTAGCGACACAAATGATGTTGTTTTAGAATTTTAGATCACTAAGTTTGTCTCTTTGTACAAAATTCTGCATATTTCATGGCAACAAATGCTCTCATTTCAGAAGAAGGCACAAGCCATATGCCTTCATCAACCAATCTCTCTGATAGACTCAAAACGTTCAACTTGGCCTCAAGTTCTCCTCCTGTATGTGTATCTCAAGTCAATCAGAAGACTGTTAGAGGCACAGTCTCAACTCTGATGCAACTCATGAAGCCTGACTGGCTCTATCATTCCAGTCTCTGTGCCACATTTGGGGCAGGTAAAGCAGATGTCAGCGATCGTGTGGCTCTTGAGGCAGTAGTAGCAGAACACGTGGTTGCAGCCGACCGAATGGGGCATTGTGGGCCACTCCCCACAGACGGCGCACTCAGTGCAGTAGGTCTCCTCCGAACCTTCCGTTCCTCTCAGTTCGTTCAGAGGGGAGAACAGAGCGGCAACACTGGCCTTTAGCTTCCACATGTTTATGAGAGGTAGCAGAAAGATAAGGAACTCAGCAAAGCCGTTCCACAACAGCTCCCGGTTCAAGAACTGGAAGTTGATGTCTCGTGGTCCCTGGGGTCGACTGAAGACTGGCTGCACTCCCAGCAATCTTTCGGTAAGTGTTGGATAGGTTCCTCTTTGGAGGAACAGTAGGAAGTTGACCAGGCTGGCCACTTTAGTAAGGCCCGTCAAGATGCTGAGTACCTTCCGGGCCTTGCGGGCATTGGATTCTGCAGGGTGGTTGAGGAACAAGCTATGTGAGCGTTCTCTCAGCCACTTTTCGCCAACTGTCAGCAGAACAAACCAGAACTTTTGTGGCCGGCTCATGGGCCGGTACTTCTGTCCTGGGATCAGAGAGTTCTTGTACCGGATGTTGAGCAGTGATTGGCCCACGGTGGCACTGTTAGAGAAGACGGTGAACCTCCACAAGAGGAGCTGGAGAAGGGCCTTGAGTTCTGGTTCCACAGGGGTTAAG
>NW_015778614.1:0-1002 GCF_001515625.1 Sinocyclocheilus rhinocerous | reverse complement strand
ACCTTGAAGTGCAGACTGTCAGATGAAGACGAGCCAAATGAGAGCGAAGCACGCAGCTCTCAAATCTTCAGTGAAAATTCCACAAAGTTTTTGCGTCTTATTAAAAGTTTTGGAAACAATTAATTGAGACATCTCTTCTCGCAGCAATAAATGATTCATGAGCAATCACTGAATTTCACAACCACTGCACATCCGTTATGATCAAAACATTCACACATACGCAGAAACGCGCTCGCGCACATATGGTGTAGAGACATTTGAAACACACAAACAAAAACAACTCCAAAGCCTTTTAATAGATGGCTGCATTTTTGCCAAACACCATAGTGAAATATGAAATATTGCTGGATTATTTTCCAGTGAACGAGCCATTTTATGGGCCGATCCATAACTATAAAAATTGTGTGAACCTGTTAAAAGTGCGTGAGATAGAGTGCAGATGTAAGAGGATCTGACAGATCAATAATCATAGATGCAGACGTCTAGACGCTGTGTGTGTGTGTGTGTGTGTGTGTGCGCCACATGCTAGCGTGACCCCATGTGCGCGAGTCGGACCTTTAGCATAACGTTTGAGCTCAGAGGACACTGGGGAATTGGCCATTGGGGGAACGTTTTAAAAACATCAGGGCAACGCTCAGCACAAGCGCTGCCTCATCGACGTTCCCTGTATCTCTGTAATGCACACATTCATTCAGCCGCTCTCCTTTTTTCTCACTGTCATCGATTGCCTCTTTTCTCTGGCACTCACCTTCCTCCAGTCTCAAGGGCGCTAAAACACAGTTCCATCTCGACAGCAGCCTTCCTGCCTGCACTCGATCCTATTTAAACCAATAACCTACATTATACCCATAAGCCATTTCAGTTCTATACGTCAGCCCTGCCCACACACTTATGCACAGTCATTTCTGCTGGCCTTTTAGAATCAGAACGGCTCTTGTGTGTGTGTGTGTGTGTTGTCAAATCTCAATGGAAATGATTGTGATGGCGACGGTTAAATACTGG
>NW_015778613.1:0-1002 GCF_001515625.1 Sinocyclocheilus rhinocerous | reverse complement strand
ATCATCATCATCCTCATCGATCAGCACCACATCCGTTTTAACGTCCACCTGGATGCACGGAACCGTCTGAACATCCTCTGAGCTCTCCAGGTTACTAGAGTCAATGAAACCCATGAGGGACGACTTGTCTATGTCCAGTGATGGGTCAATTAGACTGTCCTCGGTCTCGTGGTGCAGATATTGCATCTCTTTCAGATTCTGGAGATTGGAAACGCTCCATACGTTACATGTCTGTTCGTTCACAGCCGTTTCTATAACACCGTTCGCTGCGACCGGATTTGTTTTCCTTCCAGCATAGTCAGCCGTGACCTCTAAGGTCAGTTCGGGTTCAAATATGGTCTTCTGCGGGTCCCTGTATAGCGTCCCAGCCTTTTGGGAATTGTTCATCATACACTTTTGCTTCTTCACACAGGTTGTCTTGCCGCCAGAGCCTAGGACAATAAAAGAGGGCGCATACATTTTATTTAAAAAACTGCACATGCAAAAGTCTCTATGATTTTGTTAATGTTGCAATTTGGTTGCTTAAACAAAAGAGACAAAAAGAGTCTCCCTGATATTCAGATCTATAGATCTGACTTGAGACACTCCTTTAATATAAGCCTAAAAGATTGCTTTCACCCATTAGTGTCTGCCATGCAGAAATCATATTTTCCAGCACTTCTCCTAGGCAAGTCACACAATTTGAAGTTAACATTCATGTACACGATGAGTTATGATGATTAGCAAACTAATAAAATTGGAATTTATCCAGAAATTTACAATCTGACTTTCTATCTACACTACTATTCAATATCTTGGGATCAGTAATATTTTAAAAAACGGTTTTGAAAGAAGTCTCTTCTGCTTACAAAGGCTGCAATTATTTGATCAAAAATACAGTAAAGTAATATTAAATATTTTTTAGAATGAACTGTTTTCTATTTTAATATTTTTCAAATACATTTTCAGCATCATTAATCCAGTCATCAGTGTCACATGATCCTTCAGAAATCATTCTAATAT
>NW_015778612.1:0-1005 GCF_001515625.1 Sinocyclocheilus rhinocerous | reverse complement strand
TCTTTCTCCTTTTTAAGAATCAGAGAAATGACTGCTTGACGCATAATACATGGTAAAGAGTGAGATAACAAAGATTCTTAAAAGACAGACAATAATAATGGAGAAAGTTGAGTACAGAACTTTTTAAAGAATTCAGTTGGGTATCCATCTGGACCTGGTTTTACCAGTCTGCATACCCCCCAATTGCCGCTTCTATTTCTGAAATTGTAATTGGTAAGTCTATTAAAAAAACTTTCTAAAGTCGACGGTTCAGAAGGTGGATCCGAGGAGTATAACGATTGATAGAATTTATGAAAACAATGATTAATTTCTGTACTGTCTGTATGCTTTAGGGTTTGATCGTCACGTATCTCAGAGATAACATGACGAACTGATTGCTGTCGCAACTGATGAGCCAGCAGTTTCCCAGCCTTTTCCCCATTCTCATAAAAATTACACCTCAATTTACAGATAAGATATTCCGCTTGTTTAGTTGCCAGCAAATTGAATTCGGTTTGTAATAACATCCGTTGTTTAAGTGCTGCTGGAGATGGTGAACAACTATTCAAAGAGTCAAGTTCTAATATCTGATCTGTCAATTTCTTAAGTCAATTCTTTCTAATTTTACTCTGACCTGCACAGAACGAAATAATTTGGCCTCTTAGGTACGCCTTCAACGCTTCCCATATAGTTGACACAGACATTCCCGGGGTCATATTTACACTAAGAAAAGAGTCTATTTCAGAAGCTATATAACTCACAAATGACTCGTCTGAGAGGAGAGTGGAATTAAATCTCCACGGACGGTAGTTTGGTTCTTTGGTAGCAATATGTACTGTCATAGCCAGTGGACCGTGATCTAAAATAATTATGGCTTCATAATCGCATTTTATGACTAATGACAAAAGGCTTGTGTCTATAAGAAAATAATCTATTCTTTTTATGCACTTGTTATGCACTGGGGAGAAAAAGGAGTAGGCTCGGGTGTTAGGGTTACGAAATCTCCAAACATCAGCTATTCCGTAT
>NW_015778611.1:0-1005 GCF_001515625.1 Sinocyclocheilus rhinocerous | reverse complement strand
AATACTTTTACTTAAGCACAATTTCTTAGTACTCTTTCCACCACTGCACACGAGTTATTTCAGCACTTAAGCCTGGCTGAACGTAGGCTAATCGCGTTGACCGTGGAAACCGGTGATAATTTGTTATTTTTTTATTATGAAACTGTAGCGATCAAATGAAAGTAGGTGAGGGGTCGTGTGCACTGCAGCAATATAACATCATTTGTAAGTCGCTTTGGATAAAAGCGTCTGATAAAAGACTAAATGTATGTATGTAATATAACACACAATACACTGCCTAAATGACTGTGACTTATTTACTCACCGTTTGATGGTAAATTTTGGATCACTTTGACAGCAGCATTGAACCTCTGCTCGTAGACTAGTTGGTTGTCACCCTCCATCATGACAATCTCACCGCTACAGCAAGATCGGGATCAAACCTGCCAGCAAAGTTAATTTAAATAATAATCGGTTGATGTAATGCATGTTCCTAGCATTTGTTACAGTAAACCTAAGCTGCACTTTACAAGTTAACAAGCCTGTTTATTATTCCAAAAGAAGTAAACAAAGCCAAAAACAATCCAATTCGTCTCGACAAATCCTGAAGGACAACCAAGACATGACTGAAAGTGCAGTGAATATAATTTAATGTGATATTTCCAGATCAAATTGCATTAGAAATAATCGAAACGACGTTAAACCAAGCACGAGCAATTTGATACGTTACCATTTGCTGCTCTTACCTGCTTTACTGGAGACTACGACCTCATGAATACTGACAGCCAACATACGAAAGCCTTCCTCAGGTGTTTACAGGGAATTGTAGTTCCTTTAGAGAACAACACTGCCATTAAGTCTCGCAACAACGACATTTAAATCCTACAAATACGATAATTCTTTAGCTATACGCGTAACATCCTGGGTAATGTAGTTCACTGAGGTAAGCTTACCCAAGGGAGTTTATGGCATAAAAACCGTCTCTGACTACGAACTTTGAAAACGGCCAGCAATATTTTGACGCAT
>NW_015778610.1:0-1005 GCF_001515625.1 Sinocyclocheilus rhinocerous | reverse complement strand
ACACACACACACACACACACAAAGCAAGAAAATGGTTTTCAACATTGATAATAATAAGAACCATTATTAACTGAGCACCCATCGTAATTGATAATAGTTGCAAACCAAATCAGATTATTACAATGATTTCAGAATGATTATGGACACTGAATACTGGAGCAATTGCTGCTGAAAATTCAGCTTTGCCATTACAGGAATAAATTAAATTTTAAAATGTAAGTGACATGGTACATCTCTTGTTATTTAAAAAAGTAATCTTAATGCGTAACATGCATTTCTACCCCCAAAATCGAGATTGCATATACTGAAAAGAGGCCTAACACTGATCCATGAAGCACCCCTGGTCCAGTGGTTTGCTTACTGCAATTCACTGTGTCAAAGGCAACAGCCAGGTTTAGAAACTCTAACTGTAGGATAAAAGGAAAATATAATCTTTGTTTATTATTAACTTCCTACCTTTGTGATTTCTTTGTGGTCTCTTCAGACAGGATAAAGTTGTGTATTCAGTCAATGTGAATGATTTTGTCTCTGGAAAGATGTCCAGACAGCTAACATAAACCATAGCCAAAACGTTCACATCATTGCTTAATTAAATCAACAAGTAAAATCTGCAGACATGTCACATTCTTATTAATTAACACTTCAAGTGTGGGGAATACAAATGTATTGTGTGTATTCGTGTTTATGTCTGTGGGTGGTGGGTATCTGTGTTCTCTTAACACTATTTGGTTTCTCATATTCACACAATGGAGAAGACATGGGGAAATGCTGAAGTGCACTGAATCTCAGTTGTTCTTCTGAGGAAAAAAACAAAAACAAAACATGATTTGTGTTATGTTTGAACATTAATGCAACACTAGACACTGGTGCAGTATTTGTGTTCAAACTGACTGGTAACGCTGTTGGTTGGATGATGCTAAATGGAGCTATGGTCTTTGTGCAAGAGCCTGTCCGCAAGAATGCCGTAAAATTAAATTTCAGATTTTAATTGTGTAATGTATTTTT
>NW_015778609.1:0-1005 GCF_001515625.1 Sinocyclocheilus rhinocerous | reverse complement strand
TTTAAAGGCAATTTCAAGCAAACTGAAAAACAGGGTGCACAAAATATAGGAATGCACAAAATATAATTATCAAAACATATGAATAGTATGGACTTGAACATATGGACTTGAATTGTTCCCTGAATTAGAATGACTCAAATGTTCTTTATGTTCTCTTTTTGGAAATTTTAGGGAAAGAAGTATAGGAAAGTGGGCACAAAATCACTATGGATGTATCATAAAAGTTGTCCATTTGTAGATGAACTACCCCTTTAAATTCAATAATGTAAACACAGCAGCTAGATAAGATGTGTTGTTGATGAGCAGAAATTCATAATAACTATCAAAGCAGTTACTTGGAGAAAACAGTAATAAGATATCTGTTGAAGGTGTATGTGCTATGTGTGTGGTACAGTACGTAGTTGATAGGTTGTCATAATGTTCGCTCCTCTTGAGACTCTCCAGAGCTCTGGGCACCCTATTAATGAGTAATAAAACTCTCGCTTGAGCTTCTGAACACACAGATCTATATATAGTTCACTGAGAAGCATTAATAGGCTCAAATCATTCTGTCACGTAACGGCATAGATCCGCATACCAGCTGCCTGTCAACAATATACATGTCTGAAAGAATGCAGAGAGGGCACTGATTGGCTTTCATGCACATTTGACGCCAATTTTGAAGGATGAAAAGCAACAGGCATCTGATAATTACGCCATCAGATAGTGTGTCAGTATTTACAAATCCCTTTTGGATGCATCATTAAAGCAAAATGCCACCAGATGTTCCATTTGACCCTATGGAGGGCAGCCTATTTTAAAGGCGTTTTTCATTACCGTCGTGACATAACATTTGGCGTGTGACTCGCTCTTTGGGTCTTCTTAGCGACATTGAGAAATGTAGATTCTTTTTTCCATGACTTCTATTATCAGATACGCATTACATAGGTGGCGGAGTGGAAACATGCCCTTTGAGTGAAAGAATCTGGGTGGTATGAGACAGGATAAGCAATTTATAATTCAGAG
>NW_015778608.1:0-1005 GCF_001515625.1 Sinocyclocheilus rhinocerous | reverse complement strand
GGTCGGTACCCTTAAAAGTACCGAGTTCGGTACCCAACCCTAGCTATTAGCCTGTGTAAAGTGTGATTTCTAGCAGAAGACTCACCCTGTATTCTCCCAGAAGGCTTTGCAGCTCGAGGCGATGTTCCTCAGCCACCTCTCGCCCTCCGCTCAGCTCTAATTTTGGCAGGAACTGACGCAACGTAGAGATGCAGTAGCGGTTCCAGCGCGTGGGGTGACGCGGACGCCATTCCATGATCCTCTCCCTCAAAACCTTCTCTATCCTACAGCACAGGAGCACAGAAGCTCAAGCTCATTTCATCAGATATGTGTCCCTCAATGACTGGTGCGTGTTTGATTCAAACGAACCTGTCTTGTAACTCAACAGCAGCTGCTCTGTCCGTGTGTCTGTACACCAGGCCCTCCGGCTGAAAAACATGACTCAAAATCAACAATTTGGCCCAAAATGGCAAGAAACGGCTGCAGATTAGACGTTACTTCAGAAAGTGATTTTAAGATCCAGCAGAATCACTGGGATTCTTCAGCTGGGTTCAGTTAAAGGGTGACCCGTTACATCAAGGCCTGTGATTGGTGGAGCCGTCCTCACCTGCACACTAGAGAGGCCGGGATCAGGGAACGATCGCGAGAAAAACGCTTTCCAGAGATTTGGCTTAGAGACGTCAAAACTCATTCTCACAGGTGCAGCGTATGGCTGGATATTAAACCACACCTGAGACACACGGACAGATAAAACTAAAATAAAAACCAATAAAATTACCATACAGTATTTTGTTTATCATATCACATAAAATAAATGCCAAGCTTTGCCAGAAATTGTTTTTTTGTGCACAAACAAATGACTGGTTTGGAAAAAGTATGATTTTTTTCAATATATCTGAAAAAGTCTCTTCTGCTTAACCAGGCTACATTTATTTGATAAAAAAATCCCGTAAAAACAGTGATGTGAATTTATATTTTTGTGTAAATTGTGAATAGAAAGATCAAAACAAAAGCATTTATTTAAAA
>NW_015778607.1:0-1005 GCF_001515625.1 Sinocyclocheilus rhinocerous | reverse complement strand
ATGAGAGAAAAGGGAGGGAGAGATTGACATTGACCCACCCCTAGGTCACGCCCCCCTGAGCTGGAGGACAAGGTCAAATGGTGCCTGGGCTGCAGGCTGACTCTTCGTTTTCTCCTCCTTTCTGCAGTGAAGAACCACCTCCTCCTTCCATTACAACACCATCACCTGCTGCATCTCCATCACCTGGGGTGACTTCCAGCAGTGCCACCCAGCCCGAGGTCCAGGTGGCACCTCAGGTTGCAGGGAGCACCGTGACATCTGTCGATTCAGGAGGGGGAGATGGGGATCGAGATGGAGATGAAGTGCAAGAGAGAGAGAGTGCAGAAGTGGAGAAAGAAGAGGTGAGGGTACAAGAGATTAAACAGGAGGAAGAAAAACCTCAGGCTCAACCGCCACAACCAGTGCAGGAAGAGCTGAAGAAGGAGACAGGGGAGCAGGAAAAGGAAACAGCAAGTACGGGAGGCACAGGAAGGAGGCCAAGCTTGCATCACACTGCTTCGCCAATCAGAGTGCAGAGGAATGGATCATGCAGCCACTCCACCACCTCCGACTATGAACTCTCGCTCGACCTCAAAAACAAGCAGGTAGGGAGCAAGGCGCTGTGGGATTCAGTCTTGAGGACGTGTGAATGTATGCTTCAGGCTCTTGAGGATTGGCTGTTGTGCTTCCGATGGTTGCTTTTAGTGGCTGAGTGTGTTGGAATGTGTTGAAGTTGGTAAAGGCCGCTGGACCTTTTTTGGAATTGGATGTTTACAGGTTGATCATCCATCCTCATCTCATACACATCCATTACTATCTCCATCAGCTTTCTAACCTATCACAAGGCCTACATGGAAACTGCACTGAATTCTTTGGAATTATGGTAAAATGTGTGAAATGGAGTTGAAGAGTATTGGAGGCCATTCACTCAAGGTGTGTTCTTGCATTAAAAAACACCTAAATTAAATTGAACATAAGGTGTATGTATAGCCATATCAGCTACCATATACCATTAAAAAGAGAAAA
>NW_015778606.1:0-1005 GCF_001515625.1 Sinocyclocheilus rhinocerous | reverse complement strand
ACTAAGGACGATATGCCACTGCGGGCACTTGTGGACTTGTAACTGATTTTACAACGCTCCCATTATGACTTCATATATGCGCCATAAACATTCCGTTAACTAAAAAAAAAGCGACAACAACCAAACTCTGGCTCAGTGATACACAGGGGGATCCATTCAAATACAAATCATCATACAAGCGGATGGTTTAACTGCTTACCTCCTCTGTGAGAAAGTTGTAGATGGGTGTTTATAGATGTCAGGTGATATGGAGATTATCTATAGCGCAAAAAAACAGCATGCAGCAATAATCACCTGATTTGCATCTACTGTACATCAACACTTCTCCTAAAACGATCAATTAAAAAAGTCCATAGTGGTATTTTAGCAAACAATAACAAAAAGCAAAGTAATCACCATGATGCATTTTACAAACATTGCAACATCCACAGCACTGGACACTGTGTCTTTGTAGAAACAAGAATGTGATTGTTATAAGAATACATTTCCTCGTTCTGTCCAGATGTCAGTTTAACTTGATCATGGTAAAGTACTGTGGTAAATACATTATTGGCTTGATATACGCAGGAGTATAGTGTCGCTTAGAAGTTGCATAAACTTGGCAAACACGAGAATGAAAAACTAATTTCTCTCCAAATATCTGAACGTCTAGTGAATCAGGAAACAATTTTACAGTACTTAAAACAAATGCATGTGTGAAATAGACAAAGCGGTTAGAAGTGGGTCTTATTTTTACCCTAATTTTTTTCTCTAAATAGTTACAGATTTCCAGCAAACCTCAGAACAGCACAGAATGGAGCCGTGCAGCTATTTCAACCTCCCTAAACCTCATATCTACCTACGACTCTCTACTTCTTCTCTTTCTTGGTGGATTTCTTCTTGCTGGCGGGCGTCTGGGCGGCTTTGGGCGGCTCAGGTTGGGTAGCGGCTATGGCAGCCTGTGGAGGCGGCAGGGCCTGCTGGGGTTGCTGCTGGTTGGAGGTCAGGGTGGCGGTGCTGCCGGGG
>NW_015778605.1:0-1005 GCF_001515625.1 Sinocyclocheilus rhinocerous | reverse complement strand
TTTTTTTTTTCTCGGATGGTGTGTTTTGATCATGTCAGTGTCTTTGGTACGCAAACAACACTGGCAACACTGCAACAGGTAAACATGTCAGCTGTATGGATGTGAAGAGCTTTCAGTTCATTGTTAGAAGAAGCTATGGACTCGGATGATGAACAGATGTTTTACTCAGATGTTGAGTGAGTTAGTTTGCTTATTTATTTAGGCCATATCAGCCGCAAGGCTATCTTTAGGCAAAAACAGATAAATAACAAGTCAAGCAAATTACCAAAAAAAAACAATACATATATAAAAAGATATTTAAGATTAATACTAGACAAAAATTCTAAAATACATTCAGGTGACACTTTAAATACATCAGCTAAACACATCTCCGAACATTAAAAACAGTGACAGTCCAGTCCTGTTTAACAGGAATTGTAGTTTGACAAGGAAGGCATGATGTTGGTGGTTCACCTTTTAATAAATAGCTTTGTGTCTTGCAAGTCTTGTATGACTTAAATGGCAACTTGACCATACCTAGATTTGAAATGAGTCATTTTTTAGATTTACTTATTTCCGTGGCATTCATCCCATTCCATCTGCCACACAAGAGTTTCTCGAAACCATTCAAGGAAAATTTGATTTCTAAATTCATGCCTCCTTTAATATTAATTGTAATAAATGTATTTGTATGTATTCAGTACCTCGTGTCCCAGACGAATAGCAGCTTCAGTGAAATTCTTCCTCTCTCGCTCAAAGTTCCTCTTCTGCTCATTGAAGAGTCTCCACTCCTCTTTGAGCCGCTCTTTCTCCTCCAGTGTGTAGCAGTCGTTCAGCAGAGCTGCCGTCTCCTCATCGCACGGTGAGCTCAGCTGCTGCTGCAAACACACACCAGACTCAATACAGCCACACGTCTACAGGCTTTCTGCAAGCTTGATGAAGGAAAATTTAAGACCTTTTAAGACCAATTAAAGAATTTAAGGAACAAATTCAAGGGAACAGTGTATCACTATGTTCTGTAAATGT
>NW_015778604.1:0-1005 GCF_001515625.1 Sinocyclocheilus rhinocerous | reverse complement strand
TTCTTACCTGCTCCAAAATATTGCAAAAAAATTATTTTTTTCAACATTACAGTTTTGCGTAGTAACTGATATGACACACAAGCAATAAACAACATTTCTAATTCTTTTATAAATATTATAGACAGTATTTATGAGAGACTACACAGAATACTGCATATAAAAATAAACCACTACAATCCAAAATCATTAAAATATATTTGTGTTACTTCAAATGAAGTAAACGTTAACTGAAATAATATATATATATATTTCAGTTCGTTGCCAAAGCATCATTTTTCATTTTCATTTAATTTTACGTGATGTACTAAAATAACAAAATTTAAATAAAATGTATGAAAACGATAGACATTTTTAAAAAGCTACACAAACAACACAATTATTAAAACTTTAACTAAAATTAAAAATGAAAATAAAAATAAAAACCAATTCAAAATATAAATAAAAATTAATAATGATATAAAAATAAAATATAAATGTATAAAAAATAATAGTATCGCAATAATACTGAAATTAACACTGCTACAAAGTGATTCAAAATGTTGAAAAACGTCTCAGAATATGCTAACATACACATAAATCATTTTCAATACAATTAAAATAAATTGTGTTAATACAAAATATGTAATTAAAAATAATATTGTAGTAATGTATGACATATGTCACTAAAATATACGTTTTTTACGTCTATTAAAATTCGAGCTAAAAAATTTGAACCGTTCAAATCCATCATTTGTCAGCTGTTTATTTCATTCCACTCCGCTGATCGGTTCGACCGGTTCAGTTCAGCGAATCGGCTCACAAGAACGAGTCATTCGCGAATCGAACAGCGCTAGCGGAAACGTCGTGAAGTGACAGCAGACAGCAGCAGCTCGCGGTGAGTGGAGCGCTGCAGCCCCGTTTCCCGTTCGAGCACCGAGGCGGATATCGCAGCGAGCGATTGGACGAAATCCAGTGTCCGTGTGGTCGATCAGACCTCCGATTCCCGGCCTAGCCATGGACGAGCAG
>NW_015778603.1:0-1005 GCF_001515625.1 Sinocyclocheilus rhinocerous | reverse complement strand
ATTTGTGTGTGTTCTTTCAAGCTGGGCTTGTAAAAATAGCGGCGCCTTTGTGAGAACTACTGAAGTGTTATGGATGGCTCTAATGTGAACGGGGGTGTCCGCAACTTCTAGGATTTGAACTGCATGGCTTTTAAAAGTAGTAGACTTACTGTTTTGTGAGTCACCCACCTGTACTTCCACACTTGTGTTTGTGGTGATTTTTAAATTCCCTTCACCTCCTCCACTGCATGTAGCCATTTATTTTATGTAAAGTAAGATTTGCATTGAAGAACTAGTACAAATTATTTAATCCATCACGCACTGCTCCGATCTTCCACACAGTGTGAATGTCTTGGGTGGAGAGCTTGATCTCCTGAGAGCCTCCGGCTACGGACAATCTCTCCACAAACTATGATGGATAATTATATCATCAACTATTGTCAAAGAGCCCTTGGAGGAACGTCTACGAAATACTCAAACAATTAACGGCTCATTTTATCGATAGCTGCATTTTTAAAGCAATTAAGCTTTAAAAATTCCTTTGCAAATTAATCAAAATCCCACTTATAACATTGGATTTAAGAGAAGAGTAGTATTTCGGCACCAAAGAGAGAGAGAGAGAGAGCGCTGTGGCTTTAAAATCAAAGCCAGCTGGAATATGCAAATTACATATTCATTTTATTAGCAAATTACATATTCATTTTATTATCAGCAGTGCTGTGGTCCTGATAGGGTTTCACTAAGTGTACAATCACAGCCAAACAAACTTCCTGAGGGAACGCAGTCCCCTCCACCAAACAATGGCTAGTTTCTCTATTTCTTGTAGTGTACACAATAAAAATTATTTTTGCTGCTTGTTCAATTTAAAATGAGCTAAAGCAACACAATTGCTAGACATTTTGTCCTAACTTAATTTAATTGTGGTGAAAACACTTAAATATATGTAAAATTGAAGCCATTTATGTTAAGAATCATTTTTGTTGCATTAACTGAAACTCGTAGAAGTTTAGTTCCCAGCATGCTTTG
>NW_015778602.1:0-1005 GCF_001515625.1 Sinocyclocheilus rhinocerous | reverse complement strand
TTGAATGATTTGTTCGGTACACGTGCGTACCGAACCGAAAGACCCGTACCGAAAATTTTCGGTACACATACGTGTACCGTTACACTCCTAATATATATGTATATATATATAATTATTATATTTTGAATTAGCTTTTCCATTATCTGTTCAACCACAGGCCACCGGTTGAGGAACTGATTTAACACACTTAAAAACCATGAAAAAGGCAACAATTTGTGCTTTATCTATAAACATGGCAATAAACCCCAACTCATGTCAGGGTATCAGAACAAAACTTTATAATTTATCAAAAAAGAAAAAAAAATGTTTGGTTGATCAACAGTCAACAACTTACTGAACTCACCTTTCAAGATAACAACAACCACAACAAAAAATGCTATGCTTGCAGACTGAAAGCATCAATGTTGAGTTCTCTATGAGGAACCTTCTCTGTGAGGCAACATATAAAAACCTAAACTTTCCATGTTGAAAGAGACTGCACCAGTAACAAGCTGTACAGTATATCAAACTTTAACAATGAAGAGAACTAATAAAACTATAAAAACAACTCGAAAACAACATTATTTAACTGTTTCAACATTTTGCTACAAAACGAACAAGTTCAATGGTGCCCAGGGATGTTTGTGAACACTACTGACTGATGACTCATATTCATCTCCAAATCTATTTTTGAACCAGGCCATTTGAAATTACTTGCCAAAATACACCTTCTGAACTAACCAATTTACAGAAATGAATCAAACTCACGATACAGTAGTTGAGACAGAGAGAGATAGACAGAAATGAACATGTTTTAGATTTTTGCAATACAGTCTTGATGAAAAATTACACACAGCTACATTATTTTAAAACAGCTGCACCTGTCATGCTACTGCAAAATGTATTGCACTTTTAGTTAGATACTCTGAAACACATATTCACTATTAACTAAGAGTTTTCCCTGTAAGGAAGTTAAGTTTAGGATCTAAAATACGATCATGCAGAATAAGGCATTAATATGTGCTT
>NW_015778601.1:0-1002 GCF_001515625.1 Sinocyclocheilus rhinocerous | reverse complement strand
TGCTCATTAATATTAAAATTATCATATTCAGAGCCATGGGCATTAAGATCAATCAAATCCTGGGATTTTCAGGTCAGATGCGAGATCTGCTTATGAGGGTTTTTTTTTTTTATTCCTCTCTCTCCCTTTTCTTAGAGCAAAAAAACACCCGCCCCTCAAATAAAACATGAAAAAAAATGTAATATGAGCAAAGGTTATTATTTGGCTTCTTTGCTACATGTTTTAATTAGATTCTTTTATGGCGACGTACAATACTCGCCATATTTCTTTATTTTTTATTCATGCTTCTTGATTTTGAAAGAGCGTTTATGGGTCATTTTGATCAATTTAATAAATATATTTTTGGAATTTTAATTATTGCTTGATTTTCTTTTTTCCTTTTAATTTATAAACCCGAAGCATCTACATTTCCTAATTATTACAGCCATTAATCTTTAAATAACTCTCATAATTTAAATAACTGCCATAATATGTTAGAACAACAATAGTGTTTAGCAGTAGATAATAGTCTGTGATATGATTGGTTCATATTTTTCGTCAGCTATGAGGCCTTGATTACACCAGCAGAAAGCTTTAAAAAATTATACTTTTTTTAGAAAAAAATGCACTGATAAATCATGCATCGTAAATACATTTATTGAAGTATATGCACTCATTCAAATTTTTTTGTATATATGCATGTTTAACAGAACGCAGTGCGACACAACCTCAGCCTGCACAAGTGTTTCGTCCGAGTGGAGAACGTAAAGGGCGCCGTGTGGACCGTGGACGAAATGGAATATCAGAAACGCAGATCTCAGAAGATAACAGGGTACACACAAACACACTATAAATGTTTTTCAGATGCTATTACAGTCAGATTAATAGAAATATAATTCAACATTTGTGTTGTTGTGTTCAGGAGCCCAACGCTGGTCAAGAACCTGCCATCCAGTCTGGGTTATGGGGCAGCTCTCAACGCCAGCTTACAGGTAATGTGTGTGTGTGTGTGTGTGTGTGTGT
>NW_015778600.1:0-1005 GCF_001515625.1 Sinocyclocheilus rhinocerous | reverse complement strand
AATAATAAAACAAAAAGCTTTCTGCTCAAAAATGAAACTGTACGTTCAAAACGTGCATGCTGTTATTTATTGAAGCCGTTTCCGCCACAGAATAAAAAATGTAAAAAAGTAACTTGAGACTTTTTTCTTAAAATTCAGATATTTACTCGCAATTGCGAGTTTTTATCTCACAATTCAGACTTTTCTTCTCAGAATTGCGAGTTTATACAGTATCTTGCAAATCTTGTTTTATATCTCGCTATTACGCAATTAAATTTTTACAGTATATCTTGTAATTCTGAGTTTATATCAGAATTACGATTCTGAGAAAAAAGTCAGAATTGTGAGAAAAGAAGTCAGAATTTTAAAAAGTCGCAATTACCTTTTTTATTATTTTTTTATCTCATATGTTTTGTTTTCTATAGAACAGAAGAGGATGATTCTTCAAGTAGCTCTGTATGTACAATGACAGTTCATAGTAACCACGTTTGTCCAGCTTCAAAAAACATCAAATGATGATGAAAGTAGCTCATACGAGTTTTCTGTACTCATATAGTATAGTATATAGTAGTAAACTAAGTCATTCTTCACATAAAATCTTCCCGTCTGATGCGGTCAGAAAAACTTCAGCACACCATTAAGATAAATGTATGATGTTTTTGTCCTTCCAGCAGTTTGACACGTCACTGTGAACTGCTGTTTTATGGAAAATAGTTGCATGAAGAACAGAACTTCTCCTGTGTGAGCTTTTCCATTACATGCGTTTGTGTCTCTGACCTCAGTTCACCTCTGATAAGAGCAAACAGCAATATTGCAACTGATAGTGCAGGTCCTTTTGAGAAAGATTTTAGTTGGAAAAGATTTACTAAGTTGGCTATGCTTGTGAAAAAGAAGTGTGCTTAATTGTATCGAATCTGCACTTGTAGTGTACTTCAAATCTTCAACGTATATATTTTTAAATAACTGTACTTGTAGATAATATACTATTAATGAAATAAAAAAGTGCACTTTGTAAAAATGTCAAAT
>NW_015778599.1:0-1005 GCF_001515625.1 Sinocyclocheilus rhinocerous | reverse complement strand
GGAATACGATTCTCTACAGTTTTCTGTACTTTGATTGCAGTGGAAGTTGAAAAGTTTTGGAGGGAGTGTATTAGCATTACACAGGTGTATGCAGTCAATTAATGTAGCAATCAAATACACATTACGGCAAAAACCATGAAACTAAATATCATATGCATTCATTAAGCGTAATGAGAGCGATTTATTTAATGCTAGAAGCTTGATCAAATATATTCAAAATAAAAATACAGCCAAAAAAGGAAATAGATATGATAAAAAAAAAAACAAGTGACAGTGTTCACTACCATTTTTCTTCTATAATGTGATATTAAAATTAAATGGAAATAAAAATACATTTCTGGATAATATAGATGAAGCCAATGATTATATTCATGTTATGCACTGATGTTAATTATATTCTATAATATACTTTTAAAATAAATAAACATGAATATAAACAAAACACTACTAATTATAAACAATGTTATTTATATATTATTATATATATTATATTTGGGCTTCACTATTAAAATGTATCATATGCAAAATTAAATTAGTTTTGAATTAATTTTGATACTTGCTATAGATTACATTTAAGAGCATTATTAAATTATTAGCATTTTAAAGATTCACTTTAAGTGAATATTATAATGTAAAAATAAACAAGTAAAAATACAAATAAAACACTAGACATAATGCAAAATATGAAAGATTACATTTAACAGTGTTATTAAATTGTTTACTTTAAGTGACCATTAGATAAGAAAAAAAAAAAAGGAGAAATTAAAAATCCAGTATTGGCCGTTACATATCTACTATATGGATAATACAATAAAAAAAGTAAATAACTTGTATGTATCATGCATCCCTGTATTTAACAAGAATAAAAAAAAATGATGGCAGGACTATATCTTCTCTAGGGAATTGATTTTATCATGAAAAATGTGTGTACTGGTAAACATTATCCAATGGCCAGTGTGGCCTAGATGATGTCACTGAAAAAGGGAAGCCGTTTTGGAGAAAACA
>NW_015778598.1:0-1005 GCF_001515625.1 Sinocyclocheilus rhinocerous | reverse complement strand
CTTTAATGCACTCCTGGGCATTGCATACTCTCGAGTCGGAGCAAGTATTTAGCCTATCTGCGGCTCCCAAGCTGCATGCCCCGCATTGGCATCTTGAGTGCTGGAGTCTGATGGTGAAGTCTGTCAATTCTTCTGTGATCGGTTGAAATCAAGATTTCCCCCCGAATACTCAAAGTACATCACCACACTTTTTGGAAGTGCCTATAGACTTCAGGCAAGGGTAGCACCATATGCAATTTCTGACAGGAATGAAAACTAAGCTGTGAAAGATAGAAGTACAGAGCGTTCAATGGATTGTACTGTAGTTTAACAACATATTCATTGTTTAGCTGATGAAACATATTTCCAAAAATAACTTTCAGTAGACTAGAACTCCACAAAGCAATTTTGAAAGTTGTTAGTTGTGAAAATAGCATGATTAGCACAAATAGCACATACTATTGTAAAATCTGTAAGTCTATCCCTCACAGCCTCGTTCTCATCCACATTAAATTCAATATGGTGTCTTACCTGATTAAAGTCTATTGAGACTTTTTGGAGAGAAAGTAGAGAGAGTAAAGCAAATAATGGGAAGGAAGGGTGAAAATAAGCATTTGCAAGCCAGATTCAATCTCAAATTTCCCACATGTGCACCATGAGAAGGTGCATTTTTTGCATAAATTATTGTGTAAACAACTGACGTAAAACTGATTTTACAAACTATTTGTGAACCAGATGTGAACTGAATGCAATTATTCAATTGAATTGCAAATAAAAACAGTTCTACAAATGATTTACACAGACATTTGTTTAGCTCATCGAGCACTGAATTTGTGAAGAGAAAAGGGCAATATGAATGTGAACTGGTTGTGAGTCAGATTCAAACCCACTTTTCCCACGTGAGTACCAAGTATGTGCACCAACTGCTAGGCTGTGGCTCTCAGTACACACAATGAGCCTTTTTCATGAAGCATGTGTAAATCTAATGTAAATAAATTTTAATTTTAATAAATGTAATTTAAAATT
>NW_015778597.1:0-1005 GCF_001515625.1 Sinocyclocheilus rhinocerous | reverse complement strand
TTTTCAACAACAAGCTGTAAGAAAGCAGGATTATCATAATTAACAAAAACTATTAAAAACATTTGTTAACTGAATTAAGGCTGAAATAAAAAAACTTAATTAGAAATGTTGCATTGGCAACTAACTGAATTTGCTTTAAGATGTTGAAGCACTAAAACTGAAATAAAAATAAACTTAATATTTAACAAAACAATCCCCTCTGTAAAATCCTTTAACTCTAATGTAAACAAAATAAAACACATTTTGAACCTGGCTTTACCACACTTTGAGTGACTGGGCCAGCTGACCAATCAGAGCAGACTTGGCTTTTCAGAAAGGCGGGGTTTAATGAGACAAACTAAAACTGCTTTGAAAAGTGGTGCTGCAGTAATGTACAGTATTAGAAAAATAATTTTGAACTGTAAATCATGTAAATGTATTCTAGCAGTTGCTGAAAATAAAATTCAGATTCATAAAGTTGTATTCACAATAATACATTACTGTCAACATGATTTTTACAAAGAGAGGAATGAATCTAAAGTACTTTCTATCATAACTGATGGGTTGTCACAAGAGTTTGAGCTCGATTAACCCAAAACATTCCTATGTGTAATGAACTCTAACTGTGTTGTGTAATGGTCCGTTCACCTCGCTGCCGGTGAAATGGCAGGGCTGTAAAGCCTCTCCGCTGTATCTGGTCGGCAGCTTTCCAAAATGAAATTTGGCCAAATCAATAAGTTCATTATGTGACACTCCTGAACGACAGAGAAACAGTGCTGGAGTATTAATGGTCAAACTCTGAGCCAGTGACAGATCTAAACAATTAAACCAAAGGAAGTGATGTGAACACGTTCAGTGATGCTGATTTCCTGTGTTTCTGCTGCTTTACCTCCGGCTGCAGCTAATACAATCTGCGGCCCTTTGTAGTGTGTCGTGATGTATTCCACCAGATCCCCTCGATTTATAGTTCTGCAGAACATCAAAATGTAGGAACAGCTTAAGGCAAGACACTACATTAGTTTTTTT
>NW_015778596.1:0-1004 GCF_001515625.1 Sinocyclocheilus rhinocerous | reverse complement strand
GATTCCATTCTGTAAATGGCCACCTGTTTCAAAGTGAAATCTGAGGTGCCGGAGCGATTTTAAACTATTCCGACCTTGTCTTGGGAAGGAAAGCTATGTTGACCCTGAAGTTTGACAGCTTGACAAAAAGCTCTGTTCTTTGCTTTCTTGAATCGAGCCTGACAAAGCTCCAGTCGCGGAGAGAAAACTGCTGCTTAGCTGTGGAATAAACAGAGATAAAACAGTGCACAAAGAAAGCCAAAGAGCATTTAGTAGTGAAACACTACAGATGGCCCCTGTAAGGTCAAATGCACAATACCATCCATGAACCTAAAGTTTGCACAAAATTAGGCCTGGTTTTGCAGTACTCTGATTTTGCCTTTTGGCAACATGACAAAATTTGGCGAATTGTGATAAAATGCAATATGCAATTCAAGAGTCATTTTTTTTATTTTTATCAGAAGCCATAAAAAATACTGGAAGCCTAGATGTTTTAGAAATGATCACATTTGTTTTTTAAATACATTTATTATATATTATAAACAGTTTATAATTCTGTATTACATAGATTTAGGCATAGTTTATTAATTTTCCAGTAAAATATATACAGTTATTTAAAAAAAAAAAATTAATTAATAATGTAATCATTAAAACAGTACTAACATATACTGTATATATACTACCACTGAAAAGTGTTGGGTCAGTAAGATGTTTTAAAAGAAGTCTCTTATACTCACCAAGACTGCATTTATTACAATTTAAAATAATTGTTTTCTATTTTATAATGTAATCAATTTCTGTGATGGCGAGCTGAATTTTCAGCAGTGTCACATGTTCCTTCAGAAATCATTGTAATATACTGATCTGATCTGATGCTCGGGTGACATTTCTTATCACGGTTGAAAACAGTTGTGCTGCTTAATATTTTTGAGCATCTTTTTTGTTTTAAAATTCTTCTTTTTTTTGGTAACAATGTAAAAGTCCTTACTAAATAAAAAAAAGTTTTCTTAAAAAAAAAAAAAGTC
>NW_015778595.1:0-1005 GCF_001515625.1 Sinocyclocheilus rhinocerous | reverse complement strand
AAAGTGTACTTCCTCTGCACAAGGTTTATGATGCACAACTGCCTAGTAGACTGAAAAAAAAGCAAAAAAAACAAACAAACAAACAAAAAAAACACACACAGTCCAATTAAGTAGATATGCAGCAAGCATGTTAACATGCAAACTATTACCTAAACACAAGCTGTCATCAGATTTCCTTTGGACTGCCATGCATTATTTGTTATTACAACAGGATTTTAGCTTGCATGCGTCACTCCTCAGGTCAACCTCTGAGAAACAGATCATTGATTTGTACTGTTTCAGGGTTGTGGATCCGCTCAACGTCACTGCATGCTAACCTTGCAGCCCACGCCGCCCATCTGTCGAAAGGGAACACGGCGTGGCTGCTGCAACCTCTCATTTTAATTATTCAGACTTGTAAGCAACTTTGTGCTCCCTGGGATGGTGTGGGCTGGAGAAAAATGGCTGGATGTCATCTGAGGCCAGGTGTGCAAATGGCTTCATCCGAGGAGTCCTGCTGCCTCACGGGAAGAAAGATTAGTTCAAGAGAAAGGTTTTTTGAAGCAGTTATTTGGGACGAATAGCCTACTGCAAAATATGCTTGTAAAGAATTACAATTATGCTTAAGTTACAAAGCAAAATACAACAAATGCTAGGTGGGTTAACATTTTAATGAACAGTTACTTAAGGATATTCCTGTCTGATCACATATATAAATAATTGGTCTCACACATATTTAACATTCCATTAATTTTGATGCACCGTTCATTATTTGCTTGGTCAGCTGCATTCTGATATCAACACCATAAAGTTGGTTCCTAAACCCAAAGTATAAAGTATAAATGGCCTTTGTTGATGGAAACATTTTTCCAAAAGGTCATCATGCTGCATTCTGAAATACCTAATTTTGGTAGCATCTAACACAGCATTGCATGCATGATTCATGGATAAGACAGACCGAGAATGTACTGTGACAAGCTCAGTAAGTAATTAATTAATTCATTAATTGTATTTTATTTATTTATT
>NW_015778594.1:0-1005 GCF_001515625.1 Sinocyclocheilus rhinocerous | reverse complement strand
TGATTGTCAGCTCCTTTTGTCAAAAGCTTAATTATTTAACAGAATATTTAATAAAACACTTTTGCTCTTCTAAGATAAAATGACCCAAGGAAAGAAAGATAAAAAAAAAAAAATAACCCGCATAAATATCACTTAACAAGAAAATGATATTAAGGGTCTCTAATAAAATAGGCTATATGTTTACTGTATGAGCCAAATATCAATAAGTTAAACAGCCTCTGGTATACAATGTGAATGTCATATAAAATCATAAAAAATATATAGGCTATGTCAAAATGAGTTTGAAAGTAAAGGAATTGAAAAGAGTTAAATTCTAAATTAATTATTTGATGTATTAATATCATTGCATTAGAAAAGTTTGTGTTAAATATTAAAACCTGACTTGACATTTTGTTATCCAATGCAATAAACGAAATTTTACATTTTTAAGTGCGCGACCCAAGTAATTTTAGGTCCCACTGTACACCTGTAGCACCTCCCGCCGTCATCATAAAGTGTGAGCGCGTTACAAACTGGTGTCAGCAGTCTCAACTTTGGGCACCGCCGGTTCAGTGATCGTATCCGGATGCGCATCTCGACAGAAGAACACCGCCGGGTTTTTACAGGCCCACATGGCCACATCTCCGCCGTTGGCCGGGCTAGAGGAAGACAGACGGCTGTTTGCGCCGTGGCGGCTCACGTACCGGTCTCTAATCCGGTCCGCCCGGTTCCGGACCGTGTCCGTGCGTTGCGTCTGCGTGGACAGGTACGCGGCGATGTTTCTAGTCCTGTATCCCTCCTCTCTGCTCCGACCCAACAGCATGGATATATTCGGGTTCCTTATGGCGTAAATCAGCGGGTTGATGGCACCGTTAGCCCACGCCATCCAGATGGCCACGGTATCCATAGCAGGATTGAAGGAGTAGCTCCCGAGCGCGGCGATGATGCCCATCAGGCAGTAGGGCCCCCAGCAGAAGATGATGAACACGATCATGATGAGCACGGTGGTGGCGGTGCGCATCTCGC
>NW_015778593.1:0-1005 GCF_001515625.1 Sinocyclocheilus rhinocerous | reverse complement strand
CTTTAGAAATATATTTACTGAGAAAAATGGTGATGTGTTCAATACGTATTTTACCCACTGTACATTAATTGTTTAATTGCTTAAAATGAGCTAATGCAACAATTCTTGAACATTTTCTCACAACATCATTTCACTTTGTACAATCCATTTAAATTTGTAAAATAGAAGTTTACATAATTCATCTGAACTAGAACGACATTAATAATTTCTGCTGTGTTAGCATTGCTGAAACAGGACAGGGGGTTTCTAGTTCCCAGCATGCTTTGCAAACGACTGAATGGAGAGAATAAATGTTGAAATTAAGTGCTTTTTCATGTGTCTTTGAGCAACATGATGATCTTTAAACGTAGTTTTTTTAAAGGGATTTAGAAGGGTTGATGTTAGCATTGTGCACATGAAAAACATTGTATAGGACCTACTTTACTCAAAAAAAGTGCCCTTTACTTGTGCTTCCTGCTAACACCATTAGATCATGGTAACAAAAAAATTATAACTAGCTACAGTAGAAAACTGCAAGAGATACACTGACATCTACTTATATTGTGTTTACTCAATTCTAGAGCTTACAGGTCAAATTAATCAAATTAATGACATCCATTCATGTGTCACTCAACTGTTTCCCAATGCTGAATGAGAAATCAAAGTGGTGGAAAATACAGTACAGTCAGAATAAACTCACTCCCATTCATTAAATCACATGCGCACAAAGATGACGACATAAAAAAAAGGTGCATTTGTCCTGAAAGCACTCTGAAAGTCTCTCATTCATTTCGTTCTTAATTTCTTCAGAGTGTATTTTCAGTAAAATTGTCCCTGTGACGCGTGTCAAGGTTGTGACGCTTCTAATCTCATCCACCGTCTCAGCTGTCACTCCCAGGAGATTACAGACTGAAGCATTCTGGGATTTTAGACCGTATAATTAAAATTGGAATGTAATCACTGTTTATAAAACCTCATTCTTGAAATATAATCCATTATCTTTCATTCTCCATACGTCCCAAAAAA
>NW_015778592.1:0-1005 GCF_001515625.1 Sinocyclocheilus rhinocerous | reverse complement strand
ACTTACTCACCATAATTGAATTGGACACTATAAAACTGCCTATAGGTGTGTGTGAGCCCTGTGATGGACTGGCCATCCGTTCAGGGCGTCCCCCGCCTCTGGCCCAAAACTGCTGGAATAGGCTCCAGCCCCCCACGGCCCTGTAGAGGATAAAGCAGTTTGGAAAATGGATGGACTTACCATAATGTTGTTCCAAACCCATAAAGCTTGCTTTGATCATCAAATCATATTTTTAATAAAACCCGAGAGACTTCTGTTCCTCTATTGAACATCCATTCCACCAAAACTTTTAGATTCAAAAATGTTCATAAAGACACTGTAAAAGAGGGAGGTTTGTCCTTGCTCAACATGTGCAATTGAGCTTCCATTTACCATATTCAATGTACTTTATGTATGTGCATTGATCAATGTTTATATGCAAAGAAAGGCTTGAATTAAATCATATAAAGCAATCAGGACTTTGATTAAACTGCTCAATCCATATGGATTACTTTTACCATTTACTTTCACTATTTACTTTTACAATTTAAGTTTCAGTAAAATCAACTTTGAGTGGAGGGATAGAAATCTTTAAATCTGATAAATGTAAGCAAGAATAAATGCAGGGCTCTGAATATGAATATTGTGCTATTTGCATGTCACTATTACTATAGCTGATGTGTTCAGCACTAGTCAGGGGAGGTTGTGTACTGTTAAGAGGCTTGAGCTGTAATTCTCTCATTTGCCATTTGGTTAGTTAAAATGAGGAGGCATATGTGTCCAGATTTTAGGATGATTCTGTAGCTACAGTCAGTTTTTCTGTGCCCTTTTTGTGGCCGTTTTCTAGTGTATTTGTGTGTTATTCACTGCAGTGTGAGAGGATAATACACTGTGATTCGGCACAATCCCAAACCCAGACTAAAGCAATTGCACACACACACACACACATACACACAGAAACAGAGATGGGGAGGGCTTGACAGAAGTCTATCTGACAGTAAAAGGGGAGGGATCATCTCTTTGTTT
>NW_015778591.1:0-1003 GCF_001515625.1 Sinocyclocheilus rhinocerous | reverse complement strand
GACTGGAGTAATGATGCTGAAAATTCAGCTTTGATCACAGAAATGCAGCCTTGGTCATCAAAATAGACTTCTTTCAAAAATATTATGATAATGTAGTGTGTCAAATGAGTTAATCAAGTTCTGCTTTGACTCGGTTATAGCAAATAACATTTCAAGCTGATTTTCAGCTTTAATTAAATTTTTCATCATCTGAAATTAAACAGGAAACGTCGTCTTTTTCCAAACAGGAATGTTGCTGTTTTGGTGTTTTTAATATTTTTCAGCCCTGACAAATTACACACAGTTAATCAGATCCTAATCTTTTTAATAATGAAGAAATGTCACTTCAGCAAACAAATTATCCCACATATGATCGCAAAGTCAATATTAACCGCACTGGTTTCCACAAAAATGTCATATTCAGAGCAGAAATGTGAATTATGGACATTTTTTTCATAAAGCATCAAGATCCTAACAACCATCAGACACTCACGGGCTGGTTGATAAATATGGCATATACACACTAATATGATGATGATAAATGCATCTAATTCCTGCATACTTGGAAAAGTACCATAAGTATATTCTTCTTAATTAGTTGAGTCTATTTAATTATATGAATGCTGTATGAGGCCATTACATATGTGTGTGTGTTTCCTGTGTTCCATCTGGGCTGCTATCAACATTCATTTGATACACTTATGCAAATAATTGTCTCATTTGTGTCTGTTTTATATCACATTTATTTTTTTAGGAGAAGCATATGAGTCAAAGATGATACTTGAATGATATCTGAGAATGCCACTTTCCTGAGCAATGAAAGAGAAACTGTCCCACCTGTTGCGTCCTCGTACACCACCGTCACTGCTTTCCACTTGTAGAACTGCACAATGTCGAGTACGGCACAGCTGATGGAGGCGTAGTCTGGGTACAGGTTGATGTAGAAACTGTCCTTGTTGTCCACAGACGGGTGTTTCCAGCGAGTCTGGATGTGAGGGATCTCCAGCGCGTTACAGATGGACTG
>NW_015778590.1:0-1004 GCF_001515625.1 Sinocyclocheilus rhinocerous | reverse complement strand
TGCTGAAAATTCAGCTTTACATCACAGGAATAAATTACATTTTAGCATATATTATGAAATAGAAAACTGTTATTTTAAAGTGTATTATTATTTCAAGATATTGCTGTTTTACTGTATTTTTGATCAAATAAATGCAGCCTGGGTGTGCATAAGAGACAAAAACAATTAAATATATGCGTGATATGTTGAATTATTTATGCAATCCCTAATGTGGCTTGGGGAAATATAATTTTTTTTTTTTATAATATAAAATACTGTATATAATACTACATTTAATACCAACACCCTAGCAACAGCTAAGCAATGCACTATATGCCTTTCAGAACACCTTAGCAACCGCACAGCAACACTCCTGCAAGCATTCAGAACACCTAGCATCATGCAGCAACATTTGCATGAAAAACAGCACTCCTGTTTTCTTCAGAAAATATAAAAATCTAGTTTATTCTCTTCCACTTTCCCTTTCTACATTTCAAACATGATTACACAGACTACATTTCAGATTTACAGCATAAATCTACAGAAACGCAATGATGTTGCATGAAGACAGTACTGAATGTAAAGCAGTTCTAGAGGAACTGAGCTATATATATATATAATTAAATGTTATTTTAATTATTTATCTTATGCTCATTCAATCCATTTTTAGATTTATTTTACACTTGTTATCATCTTAATTAATCTTTAAAATACTGATAACTAATGTTATGTTAAATGTTAATGTCAAGTTAAATGTAGTTTTCAGCAATTCTCACAATGATCCATTCTTCATACTGTAATATAATGTTGTGATGCCCAAATTCACTTTTTGCATTTAAAATTATTCGTTTTAGTTTTCAGTATGTATGTATTTATTTATTTATTTTTTAGACCAAGTAGTAATCAGACTTTTCTAAGGGATTATAAATCATAGGAACAGCCTTGTTCCTGTATAACTGCTCTCTTATTTGTGATATAGTTTAATTTTCACAGTTATAATTTTTCTAACTCATATCACAGCCCTG
>NW_015778589.1:0-1005 GCF_001515625.1 Sinocyclocheilus rhinocerous | reverse complement strand
TATGTGTCATGCCATCAATTACCGTAAATTTTTGTTAAACCATGCTAAGAAATTAAATTAACTTAAAAATAAGTTATTCAACTTTGGTGAGGTCGGTAAGCAATTTTGTCACAATAATCTGCTGCTAACATGTTTAACATATTTAAGTTCTGTAGCTATCATTTCAAAACACTGTGTATTTTAATGTATATCCCAGTGCAATGTCCTGCCTCATAAACTTTCATTGTTGGTGGATTAGTGGAAACACAACTTTTTGTTTGTGTTTACACTAAGAGACGAGTTGAAATTATTTCCTGTGGTAACGGAAGAAACAATCACAGATGTGGTCGATAGAGCTTAACTTGTACTGAACCTGGAACATTCCTTTAATGGCATGCCAAGAATTACCAACCGTTTTGCTGTGATGTAGTTCTGTGCATCTGTGTAAAGGTGTAGTACCTCTTTGTCTTTTGAATGGCTCATGTCTTCCTCGCTGGAGTCGGAACTGTTCCCATCTTCCTCATTAGAGCTCAATCCATCCTCTGACAGATCAATACTCACAGAACATCTGTTGTCAAACAGGAAGTGCACACGTTCAGTCCAGCGTACATACAATCAAACATGTTTTTTTTTACTGATATGCGTAATATGTGTAATAACAATACATTAAAATGATGCAAAAATAGTAGATTAAATATATTAAAATAATCAAAACATTTAAACTTTACCCTATATGTATTTAATTGTTATTTTTATTTATTTATTTATTTTGCTTTCATTGTATGGAAAAGAGCAGCGTGAACAATCTCCTAAATTTCTGCTTTTTTGCTCCACATAAGAAAAAAAGTCATACATGTTTGGAGTGACATTTGGGGTGAGAAAAGCAATTTTCATTTTTGGGTGAACGGTTCCTTTTGCATCCAGCACCAGATAGCACAAGCAAACTCTCACGCATACTCATGCATTCACACACTTTCTGCACTCTTTCTGGTTCCCCTCGCTCTCATTCTTTCTCCTGCAGCAGGA
>NW_015778588.1:0-1005 GCF_001515625.1 Sinocyclocheilus rhinocerous | reverse complement strand
TATTTCAGTATTTTTTTTTTTTTATGATTTTGCTTTACACGTGCATGTCATATGCACATCTTACCACTTAAGGCAAGACACTATACAAGCAAAACCATCGTTTTTTCATGCACTGGCCAATATTGAGATTTGTTGGGCTATTTTGCTTGTTTATTTTATTGCAATTCTTAATGCCTTTCTCAAAATGAGTTTTTTCTCCTGCGCTGAGCCAGAAAAATGGCCTAATGTGATTAATCAACTGGGGTGATATCTTAGTTATTTTTTAGCTTATTCACCTGTGGCATCTTGCCTTAAGTAAGAAAACGTTTAACCGGGAATGATTTTTATCTAATATCATGTTCTCTGATTTTCAAAGATGTGCATTTCAGGTTGGAATAGTCTTCAGTCATTCTGTCAAATTAAAATTCAAAAAGATTTTCATTCAACTGTGATGTTTTTGTTGGAGGCACATTTTGTTCTTCTATAATTTCATTTCATAACAAACCAACAACATTTCTCAATGAAGAGCAAAGGATGTAATGTCACCGAGTCAAATGGAGCATAAACTAAAAGCTGGACTGGGGCAGCATATATGTGGAGAGTGGAGCGAAGTTCCAATTCCCAGTCAATGCATGCTGCAATAAGCCGGCTCCATTGGTTCCACTCCAGGTTGTTAATTTTCTCACTGGCAAGAGAAACCCGCTTAGAGCGATCATTTGAGCAAGAGAAAACACGAGCTGCCATTACTTTGAAACAGCCACTCATCAAATCACACAGAATTGATTCAGTTTCTACTCAACACTGTATATTACAGTTTGGAATGGTGTGAACACAGACAAACGGAGCAATACAAACATTGTCTCCCTGTTGGAAAGCAGCTTGGGTCAATCAGATTTGAAGACTGGAACTGTTTCATAATGTGTTAAATGAAGGTATAAAGTAATTATATTATGAAATGTTGATGGCAGCAGTCCTGTAATGTTTGAATAGTATTTGAAAACTATTCAAAATATATTGTGATTGAAA
>NW_015778587.1:0-1005 GCF_001515625.1 Sinocyclocheilus rhinocerous | reverse complement strand
CAGAATCTCCTTCCGTCACTGACAATGACTCACCAAACACACCTGATAAATAAAACAGATTTTCAGTTTCTGATGGTTTACAAAGCCTGCAATCAGCTGTTGTTTGTGACTAATTGTACAAAAAACATTCAGAACAGACACAGATACACAAAAGGATAGGTGATATACAAACATTATATTAATGGAGTTTTAATGATATCTACTAGCTAGAGCACAAAACAAAATGTATGAAGCTACAAAGTCAATTTCAACATCAAAAGTTGAATTCACCTGCATATTTTCAACAGCTTGACCTTCTTAAATATGAGACATTTAGATCAGGAGATGCGTTTGACTAATGAAATTATATTACTTTAGTACTTAGTACTTAGTTACTACAGAAGTATTTGTAAACTAATGCTTAGAGAGGTTTTGCATTTGTAGGGTCTTGAAATGTATTGAAAAATATATAAACAATATATAAGTAATTTATATATTATATAAGTACTGTATATATATAATATATAAATAAGCCTGCCTTGTGGCGTCCACTCTCACAGCTCTCTCTCTCACACACTCAGCACTTTTAATTATTCTTTACAGGATTGCATCCACTCTGCATCCGTATCTCTCATTGAAACTTTTTCTGAGCAGTTTCCTGAGGCTTCCAATCATCTAGCTCATATCTGATCGCTTCTCAGAGCATCTCAGGTTTGTAATTGTATTGCTTCCAGCCTGTAAATATGTGTAAATATTAGTACCAGTTGACTGTCTACCACTCATAGCAACAAGGTAAATCTAGAAAAAGTGCCACCTACTGGCAGAAGAGATAGCTTCTAACATCTAGTCCTGTGTTTTTATTCTATGTTTAAAATATGGGTTTAGTAGTGGTAACCATGGTATAGTAAACAAATACTATAGTTAAACTGTGATTACTGTAGTAAAACCATGGTTAATTTTTGTAAAGGGCTGCCAGAGATGGGCTGTTGTACATCTGAAGGTAAAACTTTTATTTATTTATTTTTT
>NW_015778586.1:0-1004 GCF_001515625.1 Sinocyclocheilus rhinocerous | reverse complement strand
GGTAACCATACTTGGCCACATGTCACATCACTTTCACTTTCACTTAAGTTATAGCAAAAATATAGTTGGGTATGATTTTACAAAGTCCTCAATATGACACACCACTTTCTAATAAAATGTTGCATCATTCTCCAGCCTGAATTGTCAGGGAATTGAAAATGAATTGATTAATTGTACATTTTATTGTTCAGTCGTTACCAGTTTTTTTTATAGCCTGAATGATGTTTGATCATTTCAAAATAGTCTTTTATAAGCTGACTAATATCTTAACTCAATACAGTGCAAATTGTCCTATGCATTTTCATCCATTACATCATTAACCAACAACATCTAAAAGCACTTTGCAGGTGCATCATGATTTATATTCATTTTACCAACTGATTATCCTTAGCATCTCTGATATTATTTTTTTATGTAGTCCAATCATGATTTGATGTGCTTTAAGAAATAAGCAAGGGGCAAACAAGAAAATAAATGCAAAAGTCTTTGGAAAAACAATGTGGAAATGCAGCAATCTGAAGGCTATGTTCTGCTCAGTCCATCATTTTAGTTTCATGGCCACTCTCTAAATTACTGCCTTTATGCCACAGCTGAAGGAAATTGCCTTCGATAGAACACAGTTTGAAATCACTCATACATGCCGCCATTTAAACAAAGACGCATGACTGGCTTTAGATCGCTTTGTCATTTCACCAGTCAAAGGAAATAGGTATGTCAAAAACAACTCTTTATGGATGACCACATTTACTTGTCATTTAGCAGCATGCCAATTGTGGGGTCAGTCCCCCAAAAGAAACTATGAGATTGAAGGAGCAGTTCAATTGTAAATCATTCTTTTGAGTCAGATCTTTCCAATGAATCAGTTGATACAGCCATTCTAAATAATTCATTTATAAATCATTTGCAAGTTCAACTCACTGACTCAATGTGCACAATTAACTAACTAGAAATTTGATTGTACAACTAACTTCAATGGCCACTAGTTTAGTTTTCTGGCATGACTA
>NW_015778585.1:0-1004 GCF_001515625.1 Sinocyclocheilus rhinocerous | reverse complement strand
GGCTCGGTTCATAGTGAAACATCTGCTCTCAGTTTGGGTCATTTTAACATGAATGTAGGAATCTAATTATCTTCCCATACTTGGAATACGTTTTTATCAACAAGAGAAGCTTTAGGCTACCTGCAGTTTTTTGTCAAAATAACCGTTTGATGGATCAGTGTTTGAAAATAAAATGTAATAGCAATAGTAATATTTCTAATTTTGTTTTTATTTAGTATTTTTTATATTTTACTACTAGTAGTAATAAAAATGATACTAATTTATTATTATTAGTCATATTATTGATATTAATATTATGTTAAATTATATATAATATATTAATATTGATACATAATGACAATATTTTGGCCAAATTGTGCAGCCCTACAATATATATATATATACATATATATATGTATGTGTGTAATTGTTTACTGCGGATGATATAACAATTGAATAAATGTTAGACATAATATCACAAAGACATGAAGGAGGACTCCAGTAAACTAGGATGCTCAGTGATAATGTTTTCTTCCAGTTGGCTGTTAATCACTGCAACCAAATTCTTGAAACAATGAGTAATTAGTGAACAAATCATTCAGACTTTTTTTTTTTTTTGTAAACCGAACCAGCTGTCTAAAAAGAATGTTTGTTCACAAAATGTCCACATTGTTATTTCTCTCATGAACGGATCATAGACATATTCAGTGTGTAACAACTTTAATTATAGTCAAAGCTACAATATGGATTCAGATGAAAGATGTAGAGATGCACAGCTCATTAGAGACACATTTAGGACACATTTATGGTGCTTCTGCATTCTTTTCAGTTTTCTTTCATTGAAGTTTCATGGAAAAGAGCGCGGAGTACTGGTTTAGAATGATGAGGGTCAATAACTGATGTAGTTATCTTAATTAAATGAATAGTTGTGTGTTGTGTGTAATAATTGTAAATCTGGGTTAACGCTCACTTTCTTTCTTTTTTTTACTCTAGGTTTACATTATCAAAGTGGCTTGGTCTGATGG
>NW_015778584.1:0-1004 GCF_001515625.1 Sinocyclocheilus rhinocerous | reverse complement strand
TGACCCATACAATGTATTTTTGACTATTGCTACAAATATACCCCCGTGACTTAAGACTGGTTTTGTGGTCCAGGGTCACATATATCCTTAATATATTAAAATATTAATTTCAAAATGGAAATCATTTTCCTTTATCAGAATATCAGAAATAAGTGAATGTGAATTCAGTTCTGTCCTTCACTTATGTTGCATTTTGTGCAGGTTCTATGCACTAATTTCTAATGAAATTACGGGCAATTTATTAGGAAATATTCTAATTAGTGTTTATATAGAAAATAATCCCAAAATTCTTAGGCACTCATGTGGTTAAAATGCCTTTAATAAACTGGCCTTAGGTAATTAAAATTAACCAAGCCTTCCTCATTATCAAGGCTTTTTACGTTTCACCACATTTTTTTTGTTTAAATTTTTTAATTCAAAAGTTACCTTTATTTCCACTAAGCTATTTGTTTTTATGCTTCTGTAGTAGTCTCTATATTTTATGATCCTGTTATTTTCTTTCTCTAATCGAAATGCTTAAAAATGTAGAATTTTCCATCTTCTAAAAATATAAATTCTTTAGGATTTCTGTATGTCCTTAATTTGACTTTCAGTCTTTTGTAATATCCCTCTATAAAAGCCAGTTCCTTTCAGCAGTAATAACCTCCAGGAAGTGACATAATTTTTGGTGATAATTACAACAGCACAAACATCATTATTAGAGACTTGATCGAATGAATTGGGTGATGTTTTCTGTTATTGGTTGGGTTGTTGTTTCACTTCAAAACATTTCATCTTGTGTGGTGCCTCACCTTGTTTGAGCATCTTGATGGCCACTTTCTGTTTCTTTGTGATCCAGACAGCTTCCCAGACTTCCCCAAAATGGCCCTCCCCCAGCTTGTTGAGTAGCTGAAACTCCTCCCTCGGCCGCTCCCATGGCTCCATGTCAAACAGCTCCCTCTGCACGTGGACACACACGCAACAAAGGTTACAAAAGAGCTCTTCCAAGAATCTCTTCTATATAT
>NW_015778583.1:0-1004 GCF_001515625.1 Sinocyclocheilus rhinocerous | reverse complement strand
AGAAACAAACTCATCTACATCTTGGATGACCTGAGGATGAGTAAATGTTCAGCTTTTTTTGAACTATTACTTTAAACTTAAGTTAGTTAGACTGTTGACATGTTTGTAGAAGTGTCAGGAATGTACTTTTTTTAATTAAGGGGCAATATTTGCCCACTGGAATTGATTTTCAGGTGCTTTATTATTATTTTATTTATTCAACTTAATTTTTTTAATATACTGTATCACGCTATTTTGTCAAATAGTTCAACAGAAACAATTAATTAACACATTGTCTCAATTCTAAATATCTTACCAGTAATACATAATAACATTTTAATTTAATTATTGAATGAATAATTTAATTAATCAAAAATTAATCTTTTTTTAACCAACATTTGCAATTTGTGTCTTTTTTTCTGTCATTTTTGCCCCAAGCCCCATAAATTCCCCCCTTTATTAACCTTCACACAACACTCATTCTCTCTCGCTGACGTTTTTATTATCAAAGTTCATGAAAAGCATAATTTCCCATGTGAAAGTGGCCTTTCCGTGTGTCTCCCCGGAGGCAGCTTGTGCTAATTGACTCTAATCTTAGCCGTTTAATTAAGAATGAGGCTGATGAGCAACCAACATGAGTTACTGGTACAGGACGAGCGTTAACGGAGCATTAAACGAGCGTCAGACGATATGCACAGACACACGGGTCTGTTACTGTGGAATCAACCTGCTGATGCATTACAGACAGCAGAGGAAAACAATGCTAAATGCAAATAATAAAACGCAACTTACTGAGGTGCTAAATCACTTCTGCTGCTGTTGATGCATTTGCAAAATTGCCAATTTTCAACAAAATAAACAGCAGAAACAGCATCATAAATAAACAGCATGAAGCATCATGAGGAAAGTGTGAGACTCCGGTCAGCAGGTATATATGAGGAGAGACTCCTGAATGATTCATCAGATCACAGAAGTACACGCGTGATTCTCCGTGTTGTGTAACACTGCAGACTTTGACTCGTGTG
>NW_015778582.1:0-1004 GCF_001515625.1 Sinocyclocheilus rhinocerous | reverse complement strand
GCATCCCTAGTTACAGCAACACAACTTTTTGTAGAAAGATTGCACTTTCTGTGTAATTTTCATGTTTTATATTTCATTGATGTGAAATGTTACTTTTGTGTTCACTTAGTAAAAACCAGTAAGTGGTCGCTATATTTAGATTTTGTTGACTAGTGTTGATTTTGCAGTAAACAGCTGGTATGTGCTTTGTAATCTCTCTCTTGATAATCTCTGTTCAGTTTTTGCAAAAAACTTGTTGTTTTCATGCCTTTTGTAAGACATTGCAATGTTTCATGCTTTTTATCTTCAAGAAGATATTTCTTCCTCCCCAAATTACACAAGAACGGACTTGCTTAATAATGTAGAACATTTTTGGGTGAACTATCCAATTAAGTAGGTTTTCCATTTACCTTAGAAGACCTGGCAAACAAACATGCCTGAGATTGATACCAGTTATCTAAAAAGATTTGAGAAAAACAAACAAACAAACAAACAAAAAAAAAACACTTTCTTTGATAAACTAAAATCCTAAATTTTATTTGACTAAAATCCTTCTAATATGTGACTTGCCTAAAAAATTGGAACATATATATTTATATATAATACATATATAACACAATTTACAGGAAAACTGTGGCAATGAGGATTAAAAAAGTCCCATTTTTGTTTGTTTCTCTTAGAAGTGAGAGTTCTTGCTGTTGGACCAAAGGCATCTGAAAAAAAATTCCTTCAGTCAGTATGGAAAATGCTGATATGGAGATTAACCTTTTTGAAATTGCCAACAGTAGCCCTTCAGGTGTGTGAGAAGCATGAATGTGTCTTGAGTGCATATGAAAATACACACAAACAGTTGCTTTTTGAGAACTTCAGTTTGCCGTTGTGAATGCCCAATGTTTTATTTTTGTCTGAATGACATTAGTTACTTTGTAAACTGATGTGATTTTCTTTCATTACCTTTTGTCTCATGTTGGTCTGTAACTCAGGATCAGCTGCTGTGGCTTTCATGAGCTACAACACGATGGAGA
>NW_015778581.1:0-1003 GCF_001515625.1 Sinocyclocheilus rhinocerous | reverse complement strand
TCACATTGCATTTAGGTTTGGCCAAAACATTTGTCTGCCATTTCCTCTTCTGGTTCTGGATTAATTTAGTCTAAACCGGCTTTCATATAGTTGCTAAACCTACTGGGAACAGTTTGACTGATGTAATAGTTGGCTTGTTGCCAGTCAAGCGTTTAGTCCTTATTAAAGGAATTAAAACAATTTTCTGCGTTAGAAAATATTAAAATTACCAATTTTTATTTATTTTAATATTTTTAAATATTTTTAAATATTTAAAAGAGTATTTTCTGCATTGTATTTGTGTATGTTTGCCCAATAGGCTTCCACAGTAAGTAGTAAGAACTGTGAGTGCATGTTGTTATTTATTATTTATTTTTTTATTTTTTTGTTTTACTAACGGTGTTTTTATATATATATATATATATATATACACACGTTTTAATTTTAGTTTTAGTTTAATTAAAGTGACTGTTTAGTGTCTAAACTGGCTTTCATGTAGTCCCTAAACCTACTGGGAAAAGTGTGAGTATTTAATAATACATAAAATGATATTTTCTGCATTGTATTTGTGTACATATGTCCAATAGACTTCCATAGTAAGTTCAGAACTGTGAGTGCATTTTATTTATTTATTTCAAGTCACCTTTTTATTTATTTATACACACTGAGGTACAAATTCAGATCATTGTTATTTCAGCATCAGTGTGATACTATGATAGTTTTTATTAATATTCTGAATTATTATTATTATTTTTTTCATATATCAATTGCAGTTCAAAGTGTAACGCTTAAGACATGAATGTGGGTTAATCTCTGCCAGGTTTGTGACAGCTTATTAATGCTTCACCTTTTTAAACCCTGTTAGTCATGGCTCTAAAACAGACGGCTGTCCTCACGCCAGTGTGATGTGGTTCGGCAGCTGCTCTCAGCTTGTCTGAAGGCATTTTGTCGCTCTCACAGCTGGAAGGGTCTGTAGGGTTTGTCATGTGTTTGTGACACACACACACGCACACACACACACACA
>NW_015778580.1:0-1004 GCF_001515625.1 Sinocyclocheilus rhinocerous | reverse complement strand
TTTTCTAAATACTTCATTCGCATGTTTATATCGCGTATTAGGATATCGGAATATAAAATACACATATTTACACGTATGGATCAAACCAATTTAAAGAGGTTGAAGAGGTGCATGTTTATGTAGTTATATATAACCTATTAACATTCATACAAAGTTTAGCCATGAAGATGAAATGGAGTGGGCTGGTCATAAACTCTCAGCACCCTGAAGCTTGAATTTTTAAACGATAATCATAAATAACCATTAGGCTCGAATGAAACATTTCAATTAAAATAAATCAATATACCACTTTTGAAGGTCTTAATCACTAAATTAACGTAATGTGAATTCATTTGTAGTTCAGAACTGAGATGCACATTAGTCGATGTACAGATAATTAGAGTGTGAAACGTAAATTAGTTGTTAAAAGTAATTTGATCCACAAACGGAACCAATTAAAGTGTAAAATGGTTTTCCTTTCTGTGTTTGTGTTTCACTCAAGCACAGAGTTTGGTGTTTTATAGGAAACTAGGCTATCCCACCAGGCAAATTTCCTTCTAATCCCGCTCAGCTAATCATGCAATTAAAACTTTCCCGTGCACTAATTATCTGCAATTGTTGGGCTGACTGCAGAGAAAGCTGAAAGTACAAGCGATTGATTCAGAGTTTTAATTCACTTCATTTCTGATTGAGAGAAGGGGGAAAAAACGTAATTCCCCTTCAAACTACCTTATTCAGCCTTGACAACCTACAATGCCCTTCAGAAATCTTACCTTGGTCTGCATTTATGAGGTAGGGCAAAATTGAATCATTTTAATAACAATAACTCAAACTTCTATTAGAGTAATAATTTCATTTCAATTAAAACTGACTTATCACCTTTTGCTAAAACGTGCTTAAAATGCCAAAAATTATCAATGCTTGATGAATCCCGAGCAGGGATTGTCTAATTGTAATCAGCGAATCGAAGGTGCTTGTCGCTTCCCGTTGCCTCGCGCTGGTATGCACGGAAATAGAACTAATTT
>NW_015778579.1:0-1004 GCF_001515625.1 Sinocyclocheilus rhinocerous | reverse complement strand
GGCGCTTTAGGTTACATGCTAGGAGGGCTGGACTGGACCAATACCTTCCTAGGTCGAGCTTTTAAGGCCCAAGAGCAGGTCCTCTTTTTCTTTGCTGCCATCATCTTTATCATTTCTACAACGCTTCATCTTTTCAGCATTAATGAGCATCTATATAGCCCGAACCAGCAAGGGGTACTTAAGGATGAGGATGAAGAAAGGCCACCTCCTGTCCAGCTCTATGGCAGCTTTCCATCTACTCATCTCATACCTCAACTAGAACTGATCCCGGAAGAGAAGCTATTTTCAGCCCATGAGGATGATCGCTCTGAGTGGGATGTTTCAATAGACTTTCTAAACGACTTGGTGCGGAGTAAAAGTGACTCAGTTTTAGCCATGCCAGATTCTACAGTAGAGCTTAACCCAGACTTGGACTTGGATCGCGATGGGCAGTTTCTGTGCAACATCAAACCTACTTTATTCCAAGACTTTCAGGGTCTACAAGAGGATGGAACAACATTGGATTCCCACAACACTAGCCATCCAGGTCAGTGCACTGACCATCACTTACAGAATTGTGATAGCAATGGGGAAAATATCTGTGGAGCTGCCAAAACTGGAAATGGAAGCTTTGCTGTTTCTGGAAATCCAATAAATGGAGCAGCGAATGCAACCAATCAACCAGGCAAAGTCGGTTTACGCCCATCTGTCACCTCAATGCGTTGCCGCCACCCTTCCTTCTACCGCCAGCCCTCTTTCACTTTCTCTTATCAATGGCGAAGGCGCTACGGCAACATGGCTGGGCCGATCAAATCTTCGCGAAGCCTGAATGACATCGACAAAATCGATAGACGGCATGAATGGCGGAAGTTGCAGCCAAGTCGCATTTCTGCATCCCGCAGAGATGAAGAGGATGAAGAGAGCAAGGATGGGGATAGTGGTACGACGGTCAAACTGCTCTGGTTGTCCATGTTGAAGATGCCACCCCAGCTCTGGCGTCTGTGTGTATGTCACTTGCTCTCCTG
>NW_015778578.1:0-1003 GCF_001515625.1 Sinocyclocheilus rhinocerous | reverse complement strand
GAGTAATGATGCTGAAAACTCAGCTTTGCTATCACAGGAATAAATTGTATTTTAAAATATATTAAAATAAAAAAAGTTATTTTAAATTGAAATAATATTTGTAATTAAAAAAATACTTTTATTCCACAAGGATGCATTAAATGGATCAAAAGTGACATTAGAGAAATGTGTAATGTAACAAAAGATTTCATATTTCACTTTCTGTTTTCGTTTTTTTTATTTTCTATTCATCACAGAACAGAATGAATGAGAGACAAAACTTAATTCATCGCAGTAATAATACATTTTAAATTGTAATAATATTTCACAATATTACTGTTTTAGCTGGATCAAGTAAAAACCTTGGTGAACATAAGAAACTTCAAACTTTCTTATTTCTTAAAAACATAAAATCTGTTCATCCTGATGTAATAAGTTTGTTACCCTCTTGTTGTACCAAACTTGTGACTTTTTTAATTCTGTGGTGACATAGTTTGCTTCAGCATTTAAATTGAGTAAACTTTCCTTTTGAGTAAAAGTTCCTTTTCAAACTTCTTTTCATTTTATTATCCTCATATCTGCACTACCATCAAGTAAACCATTTCTGTGTCTTGTTTGCTGACGTTCGAGTTGTCATTTTAGTTGTTGCTTCAGTATGGTTTGATTGACTCAGTGACAAGTCTGAGTCACTAAGTTTCAAAATGCACATGAAGGTTAGTCACTTTCTCAGACAGTCTACTAGCCCTTTTGACATTTCCTTTGAGCACTAAACCAGCTCAGGTGGTAAGAGCCGCCTGCATAGCATAACAAAACATACAGCAGAATACAAGCACGGAAAGGTTCAATGGACACTCCCACACTTGCAGCAAACACACTCGGTCATCATCTTGGGTTTTTTTCAGCATTAGTGTGTAAAGCTGAGCTGCGTGCAGAGTACCGACTCTTTGCAAGCGTCTTCAAATGCCAAACATCTTCCCTGCATTCCAGTCTTTTTCAGTTCTCTCCAAGCAATTTTCAGTTATTT
>NW_015778577.1:0-1004 GCF_001515625.1 Sinocyclocheilus rhinocerous | reverse complement strand
GTAAACCACAGATTTGAAAGTCACTGCAACCTCAGATTGGACACTTATGAACCAGAGAACAGTAATGCAAACTGAGGTAGACATAAGCATAGATCTACAGTGATGTATCAGGACTGAGCTCATCTGCTTAGGTAACCTAAATACCACATGATGAGAGTGGCAGCACTTCAGTATGACAAAAGGAACAAAACAGATATTCAAAAGAACAAGAAAGAGTAACTTGTGGAAAGAATTTGCTAAAAAATGGACTAAATTGCCAGATTATAAATTTATGTCAGTAACCTGTTTTCAAGCTACAAACTAGTTCACAGATGAAAAAAATTGGATGGTTTCAAAACAATCCTCTAAAACCCATTCACAATGTCTACAGAATATATGAGGTTGTTTTACTTTAAATAGTATTTGCTTAAGGTTGCACTTTGCTGCAAAGTAAAAGAAAACACTATGAGAGAAATAAAGAAATCCAGTTTAGTTGCATAACAAATTATAGGGGGGAACAGCATTTTATGTTTTTTTTTTTTTTTATCTCTTCGAATTAAATTCTTAGCTCCGTGATCACAGTCCGAGCAAAGGAAGAATGGAAGCCAGTTAAATAACTGGACAAAAATTAGTCTTTTAAGATTTGCAAAACCAGTAGACTACCATTAGATGGCATCAAGCCTGTTTTTTAAAGTTGTGCTGTGGTATCAAGTGCTTCAAGTTGGTGAGGCGATGACAGAAGCTTTGATTTTATGACTCTCATTGTGTGGCCTTCTGCATACGTCGATACCAGTTCTTCACCTTGGTATGTTCCATCATATCATCAAATGCCTGAAGGCCCTCCATAACCCTCAGAACACCAAACACGGCCTGTGTTGAAAACACACGGTATAAGAATGTATTTCCCACCATACCACAGATAATTAAACACGCTAGAAATGAAGAATCAGAAATAATCCAATTCATATCCCTTAAGCAATTGTGACACTAAGAAAAATAAACACTACCATTCAAAAGTATTGGGT
>NW_015778576.1:0-1004 GCF_001515625.1 Sinocyclocheilus rhinocerous | reverse complement strand
TGATGTTACCCTGGTGTGCAGTGCGGCTACCCTGTCTGTACTCCACATGCTTTCCACCAGGGCAAAACCTAAATGCATGACCAAAGCCTGACAAGAAAACCTACCAAACGAACAAACAAACGCTTTAATACTTAAGTAATATATAGAGTATATATGTTCAGTTCATAAGGGACATGCTTATTGACCTCTGTGTGACTGTCAGTGTTGATGTAAATATTTCCAGCATGGATGTCTGCATGGGCATATTCCTTCTCGTGGATGAATTCCAATGCATCCAACTACAAAACACATACACACACATACTATATATACACATCCTTTTCATAGAGAATGGCATGGCTAGGGAAATAGAAACAAATCTGAACGTCGTTTAATAGCACACTCACTAGTCGCAGTGCAAGCTGGAGCACAGCTTTCTCAGATAGAGTATCGTTCCCTTCATCCATGACTGTCTGTAGAGTTTGACCCATGCTAGGAAAAACTAAAAACCTGCAGGGAAGTGAATATGAATATGGTTATGATTAGATTCCACAGTGAACTCATGCTCGTTGAACTGTTTTTTATCTTTACACACAATCATAAAATGTGGTGCTCATGATGCAAGATTATGAAAATCAGTGAAATGCAAATCAATGATCAAAGACGTCAGTGCACACAATCACAAAGACTAACATTATTACAGATGAGATGTGGAAAAATGTATGTAAATACATTCCACCATTTCCCAATTGCAAAATGAATTGCTGTTGGCTATAAGACTATGATAAATATAAAATATATTGGCTTCAAAAGCCATTTTTGTAATGTCAATATAATTATTGTAACGTCTTATCTTGAATGTCTTGAGGCTTTTCTCACTATGTATTGACATCTATGATTATATGTGCACTGCCATTCAAAACTTTAAGGTCAGTAAAATGTTTTAAATGCTTTTGAAAAAAGCCTCTTATGACTAGCAAGTCTGCTTTTATTTGATCAAAAAATAAAATAAAATAATAATATAT
>NW_015778575.1:0-1004 GCF_001515625.1 Sinocyclocheilus rhinocerous | reverse complement strand
ACCTGGAGATGAGATTTGGTAACCGAAGCAGCCCATTTCATGGCCTCCTTCAAGATCTCTCCACAGCGGGCGGCAAAGTCCTTCACGATGCTCTGCACAACAAACACAAAGCATTTCAAAACACTGGACTCAGACTGAGCACATATCCTCGGCTCAAGGGCTGCGTCCGGTCTCACCTCTCGCGCCTCATGCGTGTCTGGGACAGTTATTCTGTACGGAGTGTCGGGAATGTCGTAGTATGGCTGGTCTTTGTGGATGTCCTGTGTAACAGGAGGCTGGGTTAAGAGACTGACGTGTGAGAGTGTAAATACTAGTAATATTGATCATGCATGTGCTGATTTCTGGATGTTGTACTGACGGCGCTCAGAGACAGAGACAGAGTCTGCAGGATGTCCAACATGGTCTTCAAAACCCTTCCACTCCACAGAAGATGAGGAAACCTAGAGGACAAACAGAGATTTGAGCTTTTAGTGTTATTGTATGTGACTATACAACAAAAACAATAATAACAGATTTGTAGTATTTAATAATATTGCACTGTATTTTATGTATCCTAATTATTTATCCTTAACTGTCATTTTAATCTTAACTAATCATTTTAATTTTTTTTGTTTATTGTTGTGATTATTTTATGGCTATTTTAATTCATTTTTATATAAAGCAATTTGAATTACCATTGCATATAATGTGCTATATAAATAAACTTGCCTTGCCTAATAATTACTACAACTAATAATAATAATAATTATTATTATTATTATATTAGTTGTTGTTATTAAAACAGCAACTACAATTATTGTGATTGATTTTAAATTAAATAGATAAAGAAATTTTACTATAGCAATACTACTACTGTGATTAAAATACTAAAATGAGTATGCAATAATAATAATAATAATAATAACAACAACAACAACAATAATATTGCTGTTAGATTACAAAAAATAGGGAATTTAAAAAACAACCATTTTTAATATTGTTGCTTCATTAAATTACAAAAAAAA
>NW_015778574.1:0-1002 GCF_001515625.1 Sinocyclocheilus rhinocerous | reverse complement strand
AGATAGATAGATAGATAGATAGATAGATATTAGGGTGACTAAATGTATTCATTATGCGGACATTACAAAAATCTTAAATTCTGAATGAAACATTTTTAAAGCTTTCTTTTTGTCTTTCTTTCTTTCTTAATTTTTTTTTCAGGAAGGAAGGAAGGACGTTTTAAATTGTGAAAGTTATGAAGAATGTTCAAATTCCTTCCTTTTTTTTTTTTTTTGTTGTTGCAACAATTATGTATGAATGAACTGGTGTTTAGTTGGATAATCCGATGGGTTCTGTGGGAAATACAAGAGACAGCGCCACATGAAAATGAGGGCAGGATGACTTGCTTTTTTTCCAGAAGATACTGGGGTCTGTGTTCCACTGCTATTGCCAAACATACACAGGGCGGCACATGATTACACAAAATGAAACTCGTTTACATTATTTCAATCGGGAAAGCATGAATCATGAGTTACAGGAAGAAAACCCACCACTTGAAGTGGAAAAAGGGAGGTTTGTCAACCTCGACACAGTGTCTTCATGAAACCTAAACTTTGGGATCAAGGTGTTATGGAGCACAGGCATATCCGTAGCCTCACCAGACTGCTTATTCAGATGGCTGTGTGCAAATGGCGCGTACTTTACTTGTAGGAAGTGTACTTCCCACGACACGCCGTGAACACTGAAGCTCTTCAGAACACCAATGGTCTGCCTCACAAGTCTGTCAAGAGAGTTAATCACTCAGTACACATGGAGAAAACAAGAGCTAGCGCTGATCCAGAAACAAAGCTTCACGTTTCAGCTGTTGGAATCAGACACATATGGGACTGTTTTTATTGTTTGACAGTTTCTTGATGCATTGCTGCAACAACTGCAAGTTGCCGGATTTTTGTGAGGCCTTTTGCCACTTTAATGGGTAGGAATTGTGTGGAAGCATCATTACAACGAAGGAAGGATCTGAAGAAGAAAATATTATAGAAATGAAAGGTGTGGCTCTAAAGTTAAGCCACTAAACCACCTAG
>NW_015778573.1:0-1003 GCF_001515625.1 Sinocyclocheilus rhinocerous | reverse complement strand
GAGGGTGAGTAATTTATGGGCTAATTTTCATTTTTGGGTGAACTACCCCTTTAATGAAGTCTGCAACATTAACACTGTTACTTTCCTGAAAAAAAATCTGCATTTTATAAAGCACTACAGAAATGAATGACCACACACACAAAACTGCTCACTTTTACCATGCAAGTAAAACACAAGCTTAAAACATCTCTAGAATCAGAAGAAACAGACGGAGATGGTGTCATTACTCCGTAACCTCACCGTGAGGCCAGATCTCAACAAACAGCACATCTGAGCACAGACCGACTCACACAAAAGCCAAGGGGGGCCACTGTAGGGCCGGGACGGCTCCAGCAGACGGGCCCCGGCCCCGCCGACACAAACACAGACAGAAAGGGACACAAATACACAGACGGACACAAAAAACACACCCAAAGAGCTCGCTGATTCTCAGCAGAACAGAGCATGAGAGCCATCAATCGTCTGCTGAATGGAGCCCACCCCGGGCCCCAATTTCTGGGCTTTTCTATAGGAGCCAGAAACAAACTTCTGCAACAAACATGGTCGGTCACAACGATGCAGACATTCAGCCATCATCTCAATGACAGACTAAAACCTGAAATTACCTTGAAACTCCAACACTCGCCATGAAAAAACAATGCAATAAATAAAACAACGCTGGAACTGACTTCAGACTTTTTGATTGAATTTTTATTGATTTACACTTTTCATTTTCTTCACTTCTGAGCCAAATCCATCTATCACTGTGCAATAGAGCTGATTTCAGTCATAATTCAGTTTAACTACTATGCTAGAGTATTATAAGTTAACTTTTAACAGATACATTACTGTTTATAAGTTTGGAGTTGGAAAGATGTATTAACATTTTTGAAAGAAGTCTCTTTTGCACACCAAGGCTACTTGTATTTGATCAAAAATACAGGAAAAACTGTGAATTATTATTGCAATTTAAAATAGTTGTTTTCTATGCGAATATCTGTTAAACTGTAATTTATTTCTGTGA
>NW_015778572.1:0-1004 GCF_001515625.1 Sinocyclocheilus rhinocerous | reverse complement strand
TTTTAATATAAAAAGTTATATTTTTGGCAAATGTAAAAGCCCTTTTACACAAAAAGTGAAATGAATAAGCCCCAGGCTGAAGGAAATGTAAATTCATGTCTGAGCAGGAGCAAATGTTGCAATGTTACAAACACAAATGTTATTTTTATCTAAAGTCATCTTTGCTTATTATTATGGTTGAATTGGATCATCAAAGGTCAACAGCAAATGCATTGGTTAATAAAATGGGATTACATGGCCAACATAAAGGACATTTGTGTTATTTAACATTTAATTATTGCAATTGTTTTTATTAATTTTGAGGAACACTGATTCTGTTTTTTCAGCAAGTGAGATGAGTAAATGCATGTTTACATTTAGTCTAGAACTGCAGTAAGCATCATATTTATACAGTGCACACAACGCCTCTGCACTTCCGATTTCTCTCAATATGGGGACAGGAAAGCTGTCAGTAAATAAATGAGAAAACAAAGTAACTGGCATTACTTATTTGCAAAAAGTAACTCAAATTTTCTTGTAAATTCAAAAGTAATGTGTTACTTTAATAGTTTCTTAAAAAGTAACATGTTTTAGTAGTTGTATTCACAGCATGACTGACACAAAATTACTAATTATATCTCATCTTCTAGATGTTTCTTTTTCAGTGATAATGATGATACATCTTGTGTCATCTTCATTATAATTGATGAAAAAAAACCCTCTTTGTTAATGAACATTTTGGTCAGTAATTTTGCTGCCAAGATGAACACTGCTTTTGTTGTTGCATAACACTGTTTTTTGAGCATCTATGAGCATTGCATTTTAAAGACACTTTGTCAACTTCTGATAATGAATCTCAAGCATCTCTATTTTTATTTGACATTTACGTTATCTTGCATTGGTAACAAGCCTCCACAAGCTTTCATGTTTGTGGTTGCCAGATATCAAGAGTGTAAATCCCCTAATCATCCCCAATCAGAGATATTTTGCTCAAACGAAAGTAATTCAGACAGTCTGTTTACCTT
>NW_015778571.1:0-1002 GCF_001515625.1 Sinocyclocheilus rhinocerous | reverse complement strand
AAAGCATGTAGTTTGCCAGCCTGCCAGGACTCTCCTTCCCTTTATTCAGTCTCTTCAGTGTGTTAAATGTGATCATATTTTAATTTTAGGGTCATAAAATTATATATTACATTAAGATAAAGTGACATTCTGCATTTAGTCACTCTGTAATAATCAGAAATTTGCAAATATATTGGTTTATATTTTGACAGCACAGAGCCTCTGGCTGTACTTAGTTTTTCAGGGTAATTTAATTCATTCAGCATCCAAATTTTTTATTTGCTAAATTGCCAACAAATTCAATAGATAAACACATATAAAAACACAAATCCTGGATGGATGGAGGCAGAGTGGCACAAATACGACTATAGTCCTCACTTTAATCTTGCTCACATTGGTTTGAAATCTTTTCCTGACAGGAAATGAGAGCTTGAAAGACAACTATGTCCAGGACAGCAAGATGGGCTTCGTGATCAATGCGATTTATGCGATGGCTCATGGTCTTCATGATATGCATAAAGAGCTGTGCCTAGACCATGTTGGCCTGTGTGAGGCAATGGATCCCATTGATGGCAGTAAGCTGCTGGACTATCTACTGAAGACCTCCTTTTCCGGCGTGTCTGGGGAGGAAATCTACTTTGATGTAAATGGAGACTCACCTGGGAGGTAAATGACGAGAATACTTTGTATGTACTAGTACTAGTGTTCTATTTTAAAACCTAGTAAGCTACATATGGAGGCAAGGGTAGACAAATTAATATTGTTTTCTCCTTAGATACTCAATTTTAACCTCACATTTGTGGAGTAGTTAATCCCAGAAATGTTTAAAGAAAATAAATAAATAAAATTGTGGAGAAAGCGGAAAATATATTGTTTATTATAAATAGATTATAAATAACCTAATTTCATTAAATACTGAAAAGTTCACTAAAATAGTTCAGTGTAAATAAGAAAGGACTGTTTTATACAAAATCTGTTTTGTATGCTTAAAGGGGTCATATGATGTTGCTAAAAAGAACATTA
>NW_015778570.1:0-1004 GCF_001515625.1 Sinocyclocheilus rhinocerous | reverse complement strand
AGGAAAAACTGTACGTTTTAAGTCTGAAATATTTGTAATAATAAATTTAACTTTTTCTGAGTGAAATAATCTGTACTTAATGAACCTCTGATCACACTTTTTCCACTAACGTTTTTGGTGTTCACTCTTTCCCCAATAATTTCTTGTTTCTCTTGCTTGTCTATTTAGATTCATGTCCAATAAAGCAAAAAAAAAAAAAGAAAAAAGAAAGGTCAATGATCATATGGAATATTATAGCCAGCTATTGATAAGGTTATTTAAATAATTATGCACTAGTCTCAATAGTTTGTTCTTTCTCTCTGTAAATTATGTTCTTTATTAAAGCTTAATAATATTTTAATAAAAATAGCCAATAAATAAATGAATAAATAAGGAATTTTGTTACTGTTGTCAGATGGCACTAGAGGTGAAGGAACAATGCTTTTCTTTGTTGATTTTGTCTTCCTTACACCCCTTCTTTCAAGCCCAGCGCTGTTAGTGAAGCTCTAGGTATACATGATTACTTTTGTGTCTGTGGAGGTTTGAGTGACAGAAAGATAAAACCCATATAGATGTTGCTTTTGTAAATCTTTAAAAACAAACTATAGGGACCCAGAGGCCGGACATCTCACAGCCCTTTGATAGGTGCAATTATTGCCTAACAGCCCATGGTTATACCCATCATATGTCCTCCTATGTTGAAATGTCAGCACTTTATGACAATCTATTGCCAAGCTAAACAATCGATAAAAAAATTGTACATTTAGTGAACAGGGGTATCTGATGTAAAATCGATACTTTTCAGAAGCTAAACTTAACTTTTAGCAAAGTCCCACAAGTATTTCAAAGACAATCGTCAGAACAAAGTTCTGATTAAAATGGAAAGATTTAACCATTTAACAAGGTTCAAATGGACCATTGATTGTACATTGGTGAAAAAGTGATAAATGAGAATGAAAGATGTGAACGGCACGTTTCTTATAACTGGACATGGCTGTTTCTTAAGGCCGTTTGAACAATAGGTT
>NW_015778569.1:0-1004 GCF_001515625.1 Sinocyclocheilus rhinocerous | reverse complement strand
TACACAGAGAGGCATGTGGTGATGGAAATGAATGGGTATTGTTGATAGTTATCTGTTATGTGGTGACACTGCATCATTATGAGGCCTCTGCCATGATGCTACTGCAGAGCACGGCCAGCCTGAGGGGACAGGCAGATTAGAAACACTCACTGTATATGCAGTTTGGTTTTACACCGAGAGAGCAAGGGAGACTAAAAATTGTGGGAATTACCTTTACACATGCCCTTATGACCAGCACAGAACTGGTAAAGCTAATGCTGGGAAGTCTGACTGACAGTTATCTGCACACAAACATTCACTGAGGTGAATGTTTTTGTCCTTCAGTCATCAATCTCCTACACTTTACTATAGACATTCTGAACATGAACCGCCCACTTAGACAGTCATGTGATGTGACCAATCTCAAGTTTAGGGGCAGGTTCTAAAACTGAAGAAGCTACGCTTAATAGCTATTTATTTATTTTTATAGACATGGATATGGGTTCTCCCAGGCACCATCAAAACTTTTAGAGTGATTCACTCAGATCCGTCAATCATAAAACCAGAGGGTGTTTAGCCAGTGTGGGACTATGGCTGACCCATTACATGCGAAAAGGAATTCAGATTCAGTTATGGAAGTGCAAAATTTCAAGTCAAAATTTGAAGACTTGCCAAAATATGTAGAGACAGAGAACAGGGTAAAACGGGGTTAAACATTGACAGGAGGAATTTGATGGGAGGTTTGGGTTTCAATCGATATGGTTCCTTCTTGACCGGTAAGTTATACTCAAGGTTTTGCTACACATGTTAGCTCTTTTATAGTGTAAGAATAAGAATAATCGTAAGGGGTGTTTGCAAAGGTTGTATGCTTTATTTTTGTAATTTCACTATTGTAGTGGAGAAACTGCATTCTTCACTTTAATAAGTGTAATATTTAAATGTCTCTGAAAGCTTTGAAAATAAGCTCTAATTATATTGTTTAACGAGGGTGACATCATTTCCTGCAGTTAGTTTTTTTTTTTTTT
>NW_015778568.1:0-993 GCF_001515625.1 Sinocyclocheilus rhinocerous | reverse complement strand
ATCATTCGAATCAACAGATTCGTTCAAAACATTGATTCATTTAATAGGAATGAAACACAGCTACGGTGTGTTACTGCTAGGAGATACTCGACGGCTGATTAACAGTTCGCTGGTGGAGCAAAAATACTCAAACTAACCGTCAATATTGTGTCTAAAATGTAAGTTACTCAGCATTGCCTTCTTGTTTATTGAACTGCTGTATAAAAGCAATTTCATAGGCTACTCTCAGACATGCCGTTGGTCTGAATATCACTGTGATAACCTGCACGTTTGCTCTTGTGAAATTGTTCAATTCTAGGTAGACCTACTTCAAAACAACTAATTTATTTCTGTGTTATTAAAAACCCAATTCAAAAGAGCCCACACATAATTCACTACCCTAAACCCTAGATATGGTTGGATATGGGATTACATGCCTAAATTTAATACGTTAGTATGCTTGTTTTAACAACAAATTAATGTATGTGTGTGTTTGGGTGTGTGCAGGACCTGTCCATGCCTGTTATTGTACCCGTTTGTGGATCTTTCAGACTGGCGCTGTTCACAGGTGGGAAAATGTTACTAAATTACCCCACAGGCATTTCTTACAAACACACATGCTGATTCAAGGTCTCTCCTGAGAATCTCTGCATGTGCTGCAACACACACACATACACACACACACACACACACACACACACAGCTGTTTGGAGGTCATTCAAATGTTCAGATGCAGTCTGAGGTAACCACACACACACACACACACACACAAAACACTTACATCATATAAAGCCAGCACTCCCCCGAAACATGAACACAGATAAAAGGCAAACCGCCAACTACAGAAAGGAAATACTTTTGTTAATAACAGACATACACAGGGTTACAAAGGGTTAAAAGGTCAAATATGGCCAAATACGAATGAGTCAATCATGAAAGTTTGTTTAGTGTGTGTAAATAGACCTGGCTTCTTTGAATTTCTTCAGTAGTCCGGGTCTGTCTTGGTTCCTCTGT
>NW_015778567.1:0-1004 GCF_001515625.1 Sinocyclocheilus rhinocerous | reverse complement strand
TTTATTTTTAAGAGTGTAGTACACTTGTGCAGCTAATGAGCCATAGGAAGTGACATTTATCCATGTTCCACTTGGCTACAAAAGTATGAAAGTCTTACCTGGAGCTATTGAGGATATGATGCTGTTTGTTTTTCTTAGGGTTCAGTAGCACCACCACACACCTATAAAATGACAAAAGAAAGGGGTCATTAAAATGCTATTTAGCAGACACTTTCAATTCAAGACAACATAATGATCATTTTACTATGGTGACAGTTTTTCTATGTGTGTTTTTTGGGTTTTGTGTTGTACGGGTGCAGTGCGTGACAGAGTCGAGTCTCATCCACTGTGTTTTTCATCTCCCAAATACAGGAACAATCTCAATCCTTTTCAAAGAATGAAAAACAAACACAAGCCCTTTACAGCCTTTTATATGGAAGTACTGTAGAGCTGGTCCTATAAAGACTGCCTGAGACAATGTCAGATGAGGGAAATGACCTGCTGTACTGCAGACAGAAAAGGAAGGCAGTCAGACAAACAGAACACAGAGGAAATACGTCAATGACCACTGCAGAATCCTTCATATTTAGTACACTCAGAAAAATAACGACAAGTACAAACTGCTAAAACACAAATTGTCCTACAAATAAATAAAATGCTGAAGTCCCTACTAAAAGTAAAATGCTGATTCAGAGACAGTGCTTAAATCAGTTTTCAGAAAAACAAAAACACCTTGCCATGCATTTACACAGCCACCCAAAGGAGATGAGTCAACCCTCTTCAGCTCGGTGCATTTGCATCATAATCTGATACATTAATTGCAACTAAAATCAAACAACTAAATATATAAATAAAGTTATAGATAAATAAACAGATAGTTGGATGAATAGATGGATAGATTTAAGCATTTATAGATAAATAATAATTGTTATTATAGAATATTATATTTACAGTTTTTAAATTAATGTACAATTGTATATGATGTAGAATTACAATAAAATATATAGCATAAAAAAAATCCAAAA
>NW_015778566.1:0-1003 GCF_001515625.1 Sinocyclocheilus rhinocerous | reverse complement strand
GATTTGTAAGTGGATAATTGTGATTATTGTCCGTGGTTTGAACGCAGTGTTCTTGGTATTAAAATTGCAAAAACATTTTGGCACTTTGCCTCTTTGTTTTGAATTGGCTTGTTCTTGTGAAGTGTTGTCCCTCTCCATTTATTGCAGGAAACAAATTCCTGGGCACAGATTAAGCCTCTTATATGCCTCAAAAATGAAAGGTAATTTCCTATTCTTAGTCGCAATTTGTTCAGAATGAATCTTTAGCTGTAAAATTTGACCCTATTTCACAAGAGTTTTTCTGAATGGTAGTGAAAGATAAGTATCCACATCTGAGATGCTTTTAAGGACGCTGTTTGCACAGCAATTGATGGAGCATTAAGATTCACGTTCACATTCATGTCAGAAAAAAGTCTGAACTCATTGCATTCGCTTTTTTCAGTCTCTGTGAAATGCATATCATTTTGTGATTTGTCCAGTCGATTTAATGAATTGAGGTTTAGTTAAATCTCTCATTGCTCTGTCTGTCTCTCCTAGAGAGTTTCTCTCAGTGTTTACTGCTTATTTCAGGGTTGAGTGTTTACTTTGACACTTTGATCTCAGCGGCAGACTTTATTCTGACTGTCTTTATCAGTCTGAGGGTGGTGTTTTCTTTTCTGAGGTTGGTAGGTGTCCACACTGTTAGATACGCCCCACAGAGTGGATGTTATGCTTTTATGCTGTTAATAATACTGGTTGCTTTTTGTTTGGTTTGCTCCCAGGCAATCTCAGTGTTATCATGCACCACTAAAATGTTGCTCTGGTGACCTCCTCGCCTCAGTTTTTCACGCCTCTGCAGTCTTTTTGGGATATTATCATGTGTTTGAATGATGCAGGGAAGTGGCTTCAAATGCAATTATTTTAGAATCAATGCAATTATTTTAAACAACAATTTACACTACCATTCAAAAGTTTTTATTTGTATTGCGCTTTTTACGAGACAAATCGTTGCAAAGCAACTTTACAGAAAATTAAGTTTCTACAA
>NW_015778565.1:0-1003 GCF_001515625.1 Sinocyclocheilus rhinocerous | reverse complement strand
GCAATTGCAAGGAAAAGTCAGAATTGTGAGATAAAAAGTCGCAATGACCTTTTTTTATTTTTATTCAGTGGCAGAAATGGGCTTCCATATAGTTAACTGAAAGTAGGCTATAAAAATAAAATGTAATTCAAAATATTAACAAAACAGTAGTTTATTAGTCATACTAAAATAACAGTGGTAAAGACATATTGCTTACTGACATATTGATACTGAATGATATTCTCGTCTAATGTCATGTGGCTTGTATGGACTATGTTTGTGATAATTTTGTGATGCTTTTTTTAAACTTGACATGCTACATGTTTTCACATTCTGTTAAATATCTAAAAAGAAGAAAGTCATACAGTTGTGGAACAACAAAGTAAACAGTCAACTGTTTCAAAAAGTCATATATTTATATGAACCATATGAATTGATATGTAAACGTTATTTTGATTTTATTTCAGAGCTCAGCCTAATGAATTAGCATCGACTGAATGAATTGACGTCCACTGGAGTAATATAACAAACACACTCACCTCTTTAGATCTGCATCCGCTTCATTTTTAAATGTGCTGTTCAGTAGCTCAGACTTGCCGTTTACATGCTCCCATCATTCTGAAGTTCATTAGCTGATGTTTTAGCCCAATATATAGTCTTTCCCCTTTTTTTTTTAAGTGCTTTAAAATCCCCGTTGCCATGATACGGCCATTTTCCTTGTAAAGTGTCATTGAAATCCCAAAGCAGAACAGACCAGAACAATGAAACAATGATGGACCAAAGTAGAGCAGGCTTTCATACTTTCCAGAAAAAACAAAACACATAAAATGGTCAGTGTGGGATGCTGTTAGCTCTTAAATGCGAAACACATTTTATCCCCCTCTTGTTATTTTTCAGGAGTTTATTGACCTTTGTCTTGGTTCCAAATCCGCTGTCATTCATTCTCTGAAGGGCCTTTAATAAAGACGGGTCAGACTGACCCAGAACTGCAGGAGTGAATGAGCTTTTATCTACCAAAGAAGTG
>NW_015778564.1:0-1003 GCF_001515625.1 Sinocyclocheilus rhinocerous | reverse complement strand
CCGGTATTTTACCATAAATGTCACAGATTTTTTTTTACAGTGTAGATATATATTTAAAAAAATCTTTATTGTAAAGACTGAAATTTAAGTATGATGACTTAGATTTTTTTCTTCAGAGTAAAAAGAGTTGATTTTTACTTAACTCCATTTACTTCAAATGGCCTACACTAAACCATTAGTCAGAACCTCAGCTGTAGGATGAGTACAAAATATTTATCCATAAACTATGAAATCTGAATTTCTGTAAGAGTACACTTGGTTTAGAATCATTGATAAGGGACCAGAGGTTCACAAGCTAACTGTAAATAGTACATTTTGCCATTGTAATGTGATAGAATGAGTCTTTAGGTTACAAAGGTTTATTTGGTAAGACAAGTCATATGACAATATGTGAAATTATTACATTCATAAACGGCGCTAATTTAATCGCAAACAAATAACCATTAATTTCCTCTCTTCTGGAGTAAATATGTACATGTTTGATCAGGCCGGTCCCAAGTGGCACCATTGGGTTTGTTTTGCCCTTTTAAATGACAGAAGAAGCGATGTAACATTTTACAACAGCCCGGAAAGCCATGTAAACAAACTGCTGCTTTTGTTTTCTATGAGCAGAACTGATCAAGAATCAACTGAGATCATGCAGCACAATGTTATCTTATCAATGAGAATATGCATACTATTTATTACCTTTGAAACTGTGAGGTCTTTAAGTTATTGATTACATAGCAAAATGTTTTAGAAAGAGCTTTGGTCTAAAGTATACTGCAGTATATAATTTCTCATCGAAGTGCTGTTTCATTAACAAAGAGTATTGAATTGCACATATTAGTTGCAATATCTGAGTATGCAGTGATGAGATAAAGAGTGAATAATAAATGGAAAGAGCTATATCAGGTTTCAAATGAAGAGCTATAGAGAGTTAATGCGCAATGTGCTCTATGTAAAAGGGCCAGTTTACTGTCTGATATAATATTATCTCTTTTCATTATCACGGCTCTTGGTT
>NW_015778563.1:0-1003 GCF_001515625.1 Sinocyclocheilus rhinocerous | reverse complement strand
TGTTTGAATTATTTAAGTGTATTTTGCAGTGTAATACACTAAATTGGTAATTACAAATGGGTAATTTTTAAAACCATTTTAGACTTTCTGATTTACGGTTTTGAATTTAATTCAATTCAGTTTTCTCGCAAAATTAGTTTTTTGCTTTATTTTTAATTACATTTTATTTATGTCTAAATTTATTAAAATTTATAAAATGTATAAACTAAACTAAACTAAACTTGAACTTATGTTTAACCTGGGAAAACAAACAGAATTTAAATAAATGTCATAGAAGTGAGTTTTTCAGGCACCTGGCTTTCTTGAAAATGTAAAGTGTAAACACTTTTTCATGACAGAAGTTCTTGAGGAACATGTTTGTCACCATTTTTAAAATTTTTCCACCATTTATTTTCATCAGATCATTTTTGTGATCTGTTTATGAATTACACATATTCCAGTTTTACCCAACACTGCCTCCAAGTCTGGAGCAAGAATAAACGGAAGCAAAAATCCAGCAGAACGTCATTTTTGGAATTTGAGTAACGGAGGGAAAAAATGTGAGAGACTTTTAAACAAAGGACAAGAGAAAGGCAAAGAGAGGTGTGACGTATCCCTTGACTTTGAGAGAAGTGGAAGAGAAGACCTCAGTGTCCTGTTAGCAAAGGCCTTCTGTTTTTTTCTGGGCTCAAGCGCTTGGCGTCCGGTAACAGGCCAGTCATTCTGACCTGGCTCGGCTCCTTGGGCCTTGACGGCAGGCTTTGCGCTGGAACTCCTGGCTGGAGCGTCTGCGGTCCTTATATTCCACTGTACTGAGAGGGAAAACAGGGGTCTGTTGGCCTTGGCTTGGGAGTAGAATATTGAAAAGGGAGGTGGTAGTGGAGTCGAGTTCACACCGACCACCCTGCTGGGAGCAGCTTCGGCAAGAATGGTGTACGGTGGCCCAGACAGCACTTTCTGCAGTAGTGTGTGTTTGAGAGGAAAAGAGAGTCTGTGTGTAATTAAGGAACTGATAATGTGGAAG
>NW_015778562.1:0-1003 GCF_001515625.1 Sinocyclocheilus rhinocerous | reverse complement strand
AAAAAAAAAAAAAAAAACTCAAAGAAAGAGTTAGCAAAACAATACCTCCTACAACTCGCAAACCAATTTAAATAGAACCCTTCATTAACCAAAAAGAAAACAACTTTTTAGATACCCAAGTCTACTTAACCATAAGTGTGTCCACTTATAGACTTCCTGTCAAATGATGACAGGTGTCAACATATTTCTCAGCCACCAATCACACATTCAAGTTTCTTTCAGTAGTAAGGACAATTACATGTGTAACATAAAATAGAGTATCCTGATATTTTGTGCAGAGGGAAGAGTCATGGCCATCTCTATTTTTTCTACACCAGCACATTCACTTGGAAGTCGAAGTACACTGTACCACAAGCCAACCAGGTTTGGGATATTCAAGTATTTCTGAATGGATGGCTAAAAATACATCTTTGGAGTGTATGAAGTTAATAAACAGTGTGAGATCTCACATTACTGACCAGATACCGTACATCAAACATAGAATTGTTGGGGACAGAAAGCGTTAACCCCTCCCACCCAGATAACACAAAGGCCAAACTACCCGAAAATCTTTGACCATAGAAACACTAATATTTGGAGAACTAAAAAACATTTCAATTTTGAAAAAGTGCAGGATCCAAACATTATCAAGTATGTGCTCTGCAATAACATCATTTGTCTATCTACATGTAGACCATGCTGCCAGGTTAATTAATTTCCCTTTTATGAGCTATATGCATCATTTCTTTCATTTTTCCTAAACTATGCAACAGTCCTTTAGGAGATAATATAATCAAATGGAAAATATTTAGGAATATTTGTGATTTCTTCCTTGAAAAAATGACCTGAGCCAGGCAAGTATGAGCAGGATAATCAACATCTTGAGAATATATAAACCACAATAACTTCCAAAACATCTGAGGTTACAGCGAATAAAACGTGCCTAGAATCAAATAAGATATACACTCTCGAACATACTGCCATTCTTCAACTTTTTCATTGCTTTCATTGCACATTTTTTAAA
>NW_015778561.1:0-1003 GCF_001515625.1 Sinocyclocheilus rhinocerous | reverse complement strand
TTTTTTTTTTAAACAACAAACTAATAAAAATGGGGAAAAAACATACAATTACTAAAACTTTAACTAAAATTAAAGTGAAAACAGAAAATACACAAATAAAATCTAGTTCAAAATATTAACAAAAACTGTACAATAGTACATTAATGATACTAAAATAACATGATACTAGAATAAATCCCTCCTGTTCACAAATTTGTTTTCCCGAGTCTGTTTTTTTTCTCCTTAAGTCTGCCTCTCTCACTCGATTCTCCACCTTCTTTTCACCTTCCCATTAAAATCTGTTAAAGTGCCGTAGCAGAAGTCTGTCTGACCAATGACACGACAGCGTTTATCAAAGCTGCTGCGCTGACAGAGACCCTGATCATATGCTCAAATAATGAATCAAAGAGACACAACGCTGCAGAAACTGAAGCCTCAAACTCCATTAAAATCCATCACCGAAACGGATCAGCATGAATCAGGTCATTCATCATGACACCCAGCTCTAGAGTACCTGATCCAGAATCAGCCGTGCTCTGAGAGATGCATATAAAACAGTAAAGAGCGGTGTAGATGGACTGACCTGACGGCACCCAGGGGTCTGAGGAGGGTTTCTGATTGGTGTTGATCTGCTCCCAGTCGTAGTCGTCATCTTTGCCTTGACTGTAGCCGCAGTCTGTGTAGGATTTCTCCAGGAGGCAGTCTTCTGCTGAGAGGAAAAGAGAGGAGACATCAGTGATGCTTGCAACCTCAAAATGAGTCACACACAAACAGATAACGGCCAGACCAGTTAACCAGCAGGTAATCTGAAATACCAAGTGCCAATAGAGTGCAAAAGTGGAAAATCTTCATTCTTACTGGGTAAATAGTGTGAGTAAATCTATTATTTTAGTGAGTTTAGAGTAAATATTGTGAAAAAAATAATAATACTACAAATAAAACAAATGTTGTGATTGGTAAATGATGCATATAGGGCAGGATTGTGTAGTGCTGGGCGGTATACCGGTTCATACCGAATACCGGT
>NW_015778560.1:0-1003 GCF_001515625.1 Sinocyclocheilus rhinocerous | reverse complement strand
GCGGGTTCAGCAGGGCGCGCGATGCTCTCCCGCAGATAAAATAAATATTTAATTAACCATAATTCATGAACAAAACTCTTAGTAGTCCATTCATTCTTGTGTAGTCTCTCTCTCACCTCTCTCCGACGAAGTTGGAGCAAAAGTGTCCGCGGTATTTTCTCAAACGTTTCGTCCTCAGTTTGAGAAAGTTATTATCCCGACTCCTCATAGAGTACAGCAGCGGTCCATCGCCCCGATGTTCGTCTCTTTTCGGCTCGCCGAGTGACTCTGTCAACAGTGCAGTACGACGGGATTCTGGGAAACTGTGTTTCAGTTGTGCTACGCCACTGTTATTTCAATATTCTTCCATATTCAAGAACTACAAGACCCAGAATTTCCCTTTCATTTGACTAAATAATTTTATTCTTCTTGTCTAGGGTCTATAGAGACCGTAAAGAAAAACTGTGTTTATTTATAGCCAAAATATGCAAAAATGTGTAAGAAGGGGTGACAAGCAAGTGATGTAAAATTTTTTGAAATTGTTTGTTAGTGGTGTTATTGAACTTGCCCCACTGCCGTTTTAAATTTTGTGCATGTTTCATTAAAATTACTTAATGTAACCTAAATCATAAGCAACTCTACTTTAATAACCTGTATGCAAAGGTACTATATAAATTCATTCTAGTGAAAATCAGCTGAGAAATTTCAACAGTACTGGAGATGCCTTAAGGGCCCCTATTGCTATACCAACTTCCATGCCATTTGCAGAAAGGTAGCATCTGAAAAGCTATGCACATTTTCATGAGATGTATTATATTACTCAAGCTCATTTATCAGGGCATCAGGTCAGGGAGTTTACATATCACCAGAGTGAATTTGGATATCAATTAAAGTCATCTTGGGTAAAACAGATAGCAAAAAACGATTTTGATAACCTGATGTGCTGCCTTGTCAATTTGTATGACCATGCTGTATATCTGCAACTGTTCACATCAGACCAAAATTACTAAATACAGAAGACATA
>NW_015778559.1:0-1002 GCF_001515625.1 Sinocyclocheilus rhinocerous | reverse complement strand
TCTTATCTGAAATTCATTGGAGGCAATCACTTGCTTGAATGCTCTGGGGTTTCCATGGAGACCAAAGGTCCCACGCGGACTACAAAAGGGTTAGAGACTTGTAAGATTTAAGTCTTGAAGTACACAGTTGCTTTGTTATGTCTCCCTTTGATACCTAGTCGAGAGAATTGTCCTTTTATGCTTTGATTTAGGGAGAAAAATACGTATTGACTATTAGGAGTGCTACTTAAAGGAAAGATTGATTCTAAATGTTTTGCAGCTTGTTTTACGGCAGCGGTCATCGTACGTATTCCTGTACTTTGCATTCACGTATAGCTTAATTGCGCGCGGCGCGTTCTTTGAATTTATGTTTCGCTCCTGCGCCGCTCTTCTGGGATTGCGCATCTTTGTGCGGCAGCTATGACAGTCGCGGTGGTATGCGGCGCTGGGTGCCCCGATGGCACCGCTTTCACCCGGAGCGGGGACAATAAATCCCGCTCACCGGCCCCGCTCCTCTGCTAGGCATCTCCCCTTTGTTCTCCAGAGGTCAGGGCAGGCTGAGAGTTGAGTTATTCACATCCCAACTGTCTGTCTGGAAGCGTCTGCAGATGTTACTGTGCTTTTCTTTCTTTCTGCTTCTTCTCGGCGCTGCCAGGGCATTTGCTAGGCCCGTTTTTAAAGTGCTTGAAGAAAAAGGGGGAAAAGAGTAGCCTCTGAACTGCCTCTTTCTTTTTCTTCCTCGCCAGCCAAAAGTACAAAGTAAACAGCCTGAAGTAAATGGATTCATTTTTAATTTCAGCGTGGCATTCTGTGTGCGGCTCGAGGCTCCTCCTTTTTGTCCTCTTCCCCGTAATTATTTCCATCTATTCTACTGCATTGTTGAAAGTGACAAGCGTTTGTCCTAATGTGTTTCATATACAAAAACACAGCATTCCTGTTGTCATTTCCTGTTGAATGTATGGATTTATTTTTGGTGTAATTTTTGAAGAAAAAATATTTGTGTGTGTGTGTGTGTGTGTGTGT
>NW_015778558.1:0-1003 GCF_001515625.1 Sinocyclocheilus rhinocerous | reverse complement strand
TGCTTTCGATTAGTCATCTGAAATGGCTCGATTTTACCCGTTAGTTAATAGTCAGTGTGTCTAATCGTCACTGTAATAACTGATTGAGGTGAAAACGAACAACGCAAAACGCGCATAAAGACACAAGAGAAACATTTGAAATAGTTTCGAGGTTTTCGAATGGCGTAATGCTTCTCTATAAAAGTTTTCTTGGATGCTTTTAATGAGGTCAATTCAGCTCGACTGTGATGGAGGATAGGTGGCAACAGAATAATTTATACTAGGCTACTATAATCGATATTGAGGTTTCATATTGATGAATTTGCCTGTTCTAGATGGATCTACGTTTGAAAATGTGTCACGATGACTATTCATCAATGCATGTGTTTGCGTGTGTGAGAGAGAATGAGTATGCTTTGCTTAAATTAATGCTTTGCGTTTTATTTTATATTATATATTGCAATTATAGTTTTAATAACATTGTTTTTAAAGATGATATATTATATAGTTGGATTATGCATTATTTGCATGCATATATGTACATGGCATGCCAATAAAGTACAGAGAAAGAGGGAGAGAGAGGAAGGGAGGGAGATTTGTGATTTAGACCATCTCGGTTCATATACTACCACCATGTGGAGATCTGAACGCCACATTGATGCGTATTCAGGCTATTCTTATGTCATAAAATAGCAAATCTGCCAATTTTGTTGTGTTATATTTTCCGAAAAGCTATTTGCATTCCAAACACAATGAGTCTGTTTAGTTGAGCAAACTTTTCAATAAAAAACATTCGAAATAGACTATGAATTCCTACTAAAATGACACAATAAGACAGTTTACGTATAACAGTATTTTTGCATTTCTACATCAAAAAATATGAAACGGATGAGAAATCAAATATTGTGCATTTGATTGCACGCTGACATTTTAAGTTTTTAGCCCCCGGAAAGTCAACCACAAACCAGTCACACGCACCAGAGGTTCGACTCAAGGCAACAGAAGTGACTTTTCACATGCATGG
>NW_015778557.1:0-1003 GCF_001515625.1 Sinocyclocheilus rhinocerous | reverse complement strand
ATACTCACAGAAAGCACTTTAAGTTGTTTTGTATCTAAAAAATGTGGATAAAAGTAAGACGTTAATAGCGCTAGCTTCCCTATGGGTTTTTCAATGCAAATTAGCGCAGTGCAAATCGTTATTTTTATGCGTTTTCCAGTTTGTAGTTTAGCCCAAACAAATTATTTGGATATATTTGGTATATGTGAGGTATCCCTCACATATTTGTCTTCCCAGGTACATGTCTGATCTTTTCTCTCGTGTAATATCTTAGTGTTTACTTTGTATGTAGACCCTCACTAATGTTTGCCCTCTCTTCAGGTACTCTCATTTGTCCTTCTCAAGCCAAGACTCACTGATAGACCACCCTGTTGTTACCAGTTCTGGAGATAACTGACCCACCCAGTGTATCCTGTACATTGACTGACTTAAGGTATGCAAGTTTTCTAAATAAAAGAAATCACATTGACCTTAAAGGGGTAGTTACCTTAATCAAAGGCCTCAGTTATGGAAAAATGAACTGGAAATGCAAGTTGTGTAACTTCACAACAGCAAAAAGATCAGACCTGTTGAAGCACAGCAGACTAATACATGGGCATTTTGGTCGAGACCACTCCATACCCTGTCTCTATGAGGATTGTCCTTGCACCCTCAGGACATGGGGTGCATTAAGGACACATTTGTCAAGGCATCATTCCCAGGCAACCAAGCCAGGCAACATCCTTTCGTTCACGTGCATAGTCTGTAACTCATGCTCTTTTGACAACGAAAAACAGTATTTTATACATATTGGCAGCCATTTAAAAAAGTTTGAAACTGTGCCTTGTGTTTTTGAGGGTTGTGATTACAAGACCAACATATATACAACGTTTCACAGCCACAAGAGTAGAAAACACAACCCACATTCATTGGAAGATTTCAAGACCACTGTTCTTCATCAACACCAAAACAAGACGGATGAAGACAGTGACTTTGTTCAGGATGAAAATGACTGTGGCTCTGTCTTTGAGGAGAAGGATGACTT
>NW_015778556.1:0-1000 GCF_001515625.1 Sinocyclocheilus rhinocerous | reverse complement strand
CTGAAGGATAATGTGACACTGAAGACTGGAGTAATGATGCTGAAATCACAGAAATAAATTACATTTTAACATATATTCACATAGAAACCAGCTATTTTAAATTGTAATAATATTTCACAATCTTACTGTATCTTCATCAAATAAATGCAGCCTTGGTGAGCAGAAGAGACTGACCCAAAACTTCTGAACAGTATTATGTTTATAAAGCATTCAAGTAAACAAAAAATGCCACATTGAGACAGTGAATATTCTTGAATGAATCAGAGTTTTGAACTGATTCATTCAAACAGACAGATTGAACTGATTCACAGAAATGAATCAAACTCTAAACGTTTTTGCTGCTAAAGTTTAAATCAGAGAAGCTATTAAACATCTCCTAATGCTCTTATACTTGTGAAAATAATGTAATGACACGCTATGACAATGACTGCAGTGTTCATGGTCATTTTAAATCTACTGTGAATGTTCAGCACTAATTAACCCGAGAGAATCACCACACGCAGGTCATTCATAATGGAAGCACCTATAAATCAGTCCATCCTTCAGTGTTTTGGTTAGGACTAAACTTTGGCATCAATGAAGCGCTCATCTCATCGGCTCGTAACGATGAAGGCCCAAAGTGTGCTGGTTTGACAGGAATATTCTGCCTTTATTCACAGCTTCATTTCTAGATGCTGCTGCTTCTGTCAGGTTGTGTCGTTTAACACTAAACGCTTACTATGGCAGATTCGGGATTCTTGTGTTGTTGTATAAACATTTACATGAATTTAACATTGTGTGTTATTTGAGCTGTAAAGTGTCTAGTCATCTTCTTGTGGGTGGAGTTGCTGTGCATAGACATTATTCTATCTTCTTGTTTTTAATTCAATTTCGTTGGCATTTTATTGTCTTACTGTTTTTATTTCTATATTCTTGCATTTTATTGTCTTATTGTTTTAATTTCTATTTCTGCATCTTATTTTCTTATTATTTTTATTTCTATTTTTTGCTTTTTGTTGTC
>NW_015778555.1:0-999 GCF_001515625.1 Sinocyclocheilus rhinocerous | reverse complement strand
TTTTTTTTTTTTTTTTGGATAGGCGTTTATGTAGTTTGTTCGTGCCCATTAAAAAGATGTTTTGTGTGTGTATTAACAGGGAACAAGCCATCAGTTGTCACTGTTTGGTTAATTGTTTACGGTGCCTTGTCTATGAAGGTAGGCGTTCTGGAATAACTGCACATGCTGGTAATGTCAGCTTTCAGGAGGGTGATAGGATGAAGAGTTAATGCTTGTAGTCTTTTCTGGGTCGATACTTGAAGACGCTTTTACCATGCAATTTTTTATTTAGTGCCTTAACCTCTGTTTTCAACATGAAAACCATGTGGTATATTAAACACCCTGATCCTTTCTTCTCAAAGCTCCTGACCTTGTTCCTTAAATCACACTTTTGGCTTTATAAAGGACCGCTTTGAAAGGCAGGGATTTGAATGACAGGTGCTAATGGGGTCAGAGGTTACAGGCAAGTACATTAGGGCTTTCTGCTCATGCTGACCCCTGCCACACTTTCTGTCAGAGCTGAAGGGCAGCATGATGCATTTCTGCTGCTCAATATGTTTGAGTGACCGGCCCTCTCCACGGACGTCACCCCCACCTCCCCAGCCCAAAACTACATACTATACATTAATACTGTGGTCACTAGACACCTTTCGGTTGATTAAAGCAGCGTTTTCACACAGTTTGTTAAAGTTGTTCTCATTAATGACCATGTTGGTGTGCACAAAAATCAGCTAAGCTTGGCACAACATCCGCTAAATGATGTCTTCGGTACAAACATTGCCATCCAAGTGAAGCCTGACATGCCACATACAATTAATTATTGCATTTCATTGGACACACACACACACATTGATATGCCTCGTGCAAGTCATTATCCTGTTACAAACCACATTTACACATATACGTGGTACATATTTGTAATTACTGTCAAGCATAATGCGACACACACACACACACACACACACATGCACGTAAGCTAGTAAAAGCAGCTACATGACTAATGATCATTCTCAAATCCTG
>NW_015778554.1:0-1003 GCF_001515625.1 Sinocyclocheilus rhinocerous | reverse complement strand
CCCATAGCGACCCCTAGAGGACGCAGTTCGAAGTTCCCATGAAGTGGAACTAGTGCCACGTCAGAGAAGCAAAACAAGAAGAAAACTATGGAAGCTCATTGCCACCACAAATTAAAAGTATAAAAACAATTTCTCACAATCCTGAGATGTTTAACTCGCAAATTGTGAGATATAAAGTTGCAAAAAAGTTGGAAGTGTGAGAGTAAAGTCACAATTTTTTTATTTTATGTAATCTCAGAATTCTGAAGAAAAAATTCTGAGATATAAATTCAGGAAAAAAGTAAAAAATTGCAAGATGTAAGCTCAGAATATGTAGGAAAAATATGCAAACTCATTACAAGTTTATAACCTGCAATTATGACATATAAACTTGTGAGAAAAAGTCTGAAATGCGAGATGTACAGTAAACTTGCAATTCTGAAATGAAAAGTCAGAATTATGAGAAAAAAACTTGCAATTGTGAGGAAAAAAGTCAAAATTGTGATATAAAAAGTTGCAATTTTTTTTTTTCAATGGCTCAGATTTTGAAGAAAAAGTCTGAATTTCGAGATGTAAACTTGCAATTATGAGTTTATGACTCAGAGATACAAATTCAGAATTCAGAGAAATAGTAAAAAATGAGACAAACTCAGAATTAGGAGAAAAAATTCAAAATTTTGAGATGTAAACTCATAATTACGAGTTGCGATTGTAAACTCGTAATTGTGAGAAAAAAAAAATTCACAATTACGTTTTTATTTTTTTATTCCATGGCAGAAACAAAAACAAACAAAAAACAAAAAACAGAATAGCGAGATGTAATGTGAGATATAATGTTGCAACTGTGTGACAAAAAAGTTGGAATTGTGAGATAAAGTCACAAATATTTTTTATTGTATGTAATTTCAGATGTAATCTCAGAATTCTGAGGAAAAAAAGTCAAAATTCTGAGATGTAAATTCAGAATTCAGAGAAAAAAAATTAAAGAATTGCAAGATGTAAGCTCAGAATTTGTAGAAAAAAA
>NW_015778553.1:0-1003 GCF_001515625.1 Sinocyclocheilus rhinocerous | reverse complement strand
AAAAAAAGCAATATAGTGCATGTATCTATCAAAATGCTCCTCTCTAGTTATTTTTTCCTGACTATCAAGTTCTCGGACATCGAATGCTTTTCTGAGGTAAACGTAATGTGCCATATTGTTTACAAGGTGTTTTATTAACATCTTTCAATATATTAAGCAATTACATGTGGCATTATATATTTCTGTAAGTTGTACAGTTTCTTTTAACACCTTCTGATGTTCGTTCATGTTTATTTCGTGATACATTAAAGAGCATCAAAACCATATATTGTTTGAATTTCATAGTAAAATTGACAGAATTTAAAAAGCTGAGATTTTGTTTTATATCAAAAGAAAGAAAGCACAAAGCTTACTTTGATTATTGGATAACAGGCGATACAAAATATTGTTTCGTGAAGTTCACATTTCAACAAAAAACGGCATAAACTAAAAAAAAAATAAAAAATCGATCTTGAGATTCAAGAATCAAGACCAGTACATCAGAATGAAAAGCGATTACAATAAATAAAAAAATCTGTATAGTCAACGCCAGCCCAAAGTTTTGCTGTCACAAATCTTGCAAAGTTTGCCAAATCTTGAATAATTTTTGGATGCCACATATTTGCATAAGTTTGTGTATGTAGCATGTTTTGATTTGCTCACATTTATTGTCAATTTTACTGTGTGCATCACTTTGCATTGCCACAACTTTCCATTTAAAATGCTTCATCATTTCAAGCCCACTGCAAAGAACTGTTGTATAGCCTAGTCGTGGTTTCTCAGCTGATCATTTGTCTTCATCCGTCAGCAGGGAGGAATTCACCTTGAGAAGTGTAAGACGATAGCTAAACTGACAAAGAAGGTCCGAGAGTTAGAGATGCACATACAGAAGTTAAGATTAATGAGATTCAGAGGTTTGATGTTGTGTCGGATGAAAGGAAAACAAGATTTGCCAGTTCCTCCACACAAAGATACCATACATACATTTCTCTGAAAAATCACAGATGGGCTCAAGCAGACATCT
>NW_015778552.1:0-1002 GCF_001515625.1 Sinocyclocheilus rhinocerous | reverse complement strand
TCACATGATCTTTCAGAAATCATTCTAATATGCTGATTTGCTGCATTAAGTCAACACAATGACACCTTTTGAATAAGTTTAATTTATTGTTAGATACAGATTCTACACCAGTGAGTGTTTTGCATAACTCAAGTATTTCAAAAGACAAGCGCTTCCAGATTCATTCACAAGGCCACCAAACAATCATGGCTGTTTTGACAATAAGCATACAAAATATGAACAATCCCCAATCTCACACTCATATAAAACACCTTTCCACAAAGAGCAACGTGGACACACACCTAAAATTTACCTCTTGTAATAGAAACTTTACCTCAACTCTTAGTGAAAAAGTGTATGATGCACCTGCCTATTTTAACAGGTGTACTGAAAACCGATGCAGCAGAAGAAACGTGGTTCATGCGATCAGATTGAATTTGAGCATACATGCATGTACGTATACTGCATTTAATAACTGATTTAGTGGGTACTGTGACCAGCAGAGATAACAGCATCTTAGTACTAGAGCTGCCTGTGTTTACACATAATAAAGGGAATGATAACTAGAAAACAAATATTACACTGAACAGAATCTAAGTAACATTCTATTATGGTCGTGTGCAATATAATACAGCATCAATTGGATTTAATGTCCAGCTGTTTCATTGTTTGTTTTTTTCATTCATGCTAAACATGATTATCAGGGAAATACTCAATTGAAGCAAACTCTTAATGAGTCAAAATGAAAAACGGCCATTCAACATATGGATAATCTAAAAGGTTTTTGAAAAATAGATTTTAAAACGGTCATATATAATGTCAAAACTGCAATTCATTCAGGTTTTTGCAGACATAATTTCCAGTGATTTTTTTGTTTGTTTAGTTAAAGCAATGTTTGACAATTTGATGCTTTCCACATTTAGTTGTGCTTATATAACAAATACATACAGACATAATACATCTGACAGACATAACCTGTCCAGGTCACATTTGACCGCTAAAATCAAAAGAAGAAAAAAAAAA
>NW_015778551.1:0-1002 GCF_001515625.1 Sinocyclocheilus rhinocerous | reverse complement strand
TCATTCTGACGGCACCCATTCACTGCAGAGCATCCATTGCTGAATGGCCTGAGGGTGAGTAAATTTTTCATTCCTGGGTGAACTACTCCTTTAATATTTTGAATTAGATCCTATTTTTTCATTTTCAGTATTCATTTATTTAAGTTTTTTGTAATTGTTATATGTTTTTCATATCTAATTTTCATTTAGTTTAAACTTTTCATCTTATATTTATGTTATTTTATTTCAGCTTTATTTCAAAATGTTTTTAATAGTTTTAGTTAATAAAAAGAAAAACCCTGGAAAGAGTTTATATTACACTGTAAACAAAAAGATTATTGGAGTATGTTACCTACAGTCTTTCTACTTCACAATTTCACATTTCATTCAATGTGTTACTTGCCAATAGTTAGTGAAATTTACTAGCAATTTCTGAGTGTAATTGGGCCCAACCTGAATGGGTAGGTTAAAGTGGCACTGAGGGTTTCATTGCTGCCTCCGCCACAGAAGATGGAAACCACATTTTTGCCAGTATATCCTCCACAGGTCCCAAATGCAAGCACGGCCGTGAGCTGGAGAAAACAAGAGCATTATGCATGAAACGCTGCATGCAAACAATAGAAGCATGCAGTCACGTCTTCAGTTTCCTACATGCACAAACCTGAAGATGCACTGCAGAGGTTACCATGAAATAAGCTTTCTTCACCGCCCGTGTTCATGAATCATCTGACATACTAATCTGATTTTGTGCTCAGTTTTAACCTTGATTCCCTCAGTTTGTGTTTAACCCTTGGAAGTTAAATGAAGACCTGCTGTTCATGGCCAACTTCAGGCTCATTTTCCAACACCAGATGTTTAGTTTCGCTGCATGATACATCCTGTTTGCCAGCTCATTCTCAAGAAGCAATTTAAACAAACCGGAGAAACTTCTCATCTGTCCCACTTTCAGATTTATGCTTTATAGACAGCAACAGCTGAGTCAGTAACTCCATTTTCCCTGCCAATAACAAATTCCTTTGAGGA
>NW_015778550.1:0-1003 GCF_001515625.1 Sinocyclocheilus rhinocerous | reverse complement strand
GTGGATTGAGCCTTCAGAGCCACTGTACCAACACTGCCAAGATCTGGAGATCATCCAGAGAGAGAAAAAGAGCTGAAAAATGTCACTGCTTTAAACATGCAACAACATTTGTTTATTTCCAGTTTCTTGTTGTGTGTATATGTTTTTTTTTTAAATTATTCATAGAATAAAAATACCGTTTATAGTCTTTTTTAAATAGAAGTCTTGTTTTCTTGGGACTTATAAAGGTTGTGTATTTTTTTGTACAACTGGAAAATATGGAAGGCCATTTCTGCCACAGGATATAAAAAAAAAGGTAACTGCAAGATTTAAATGCAGAATTATGAGATGTTAATTCAAAATGAGTTATAAACCTGCAATTGCAAGAAAAAAAGCCAGAATTGTGAGATTAAAAAGTCGCAATTACCATTTTTATTTTTAATTCTGTGGCGGAAAGCAAAAAAAAAAAGTGTGAGACGTAAACTCAGAATTAGGAGAAAAAAGTAAAATACTCAGAATTGCATGAAAAAAGTCAGTTCATATCACAAATTTTTTTTATTTTTTTTTATGGAATTCTGCCAAAAAAAAAGAAACTACAAAATTATGACAGTTGCATAACCAATGTTCACTCACAGAAATTAGAGTTTATTTAGTCAAACATTTTAATGACTTCAAAACTTTGTCTGCAAGAGATTGTCATTTGGCTTCATCTTCTCTCTCGTGCTATTAGTGAAGGCACTGATTTGATATGGTTGTACAGTCATGTGTCAAACACTGGATCTATCTCCTCATATCTCACTCTGTCTCGACCTGTTTCTCAGAATCATCCTTCACAACACACTCTTTCCCGTTCACCACTGCTGATTCTGACTGTGCTTCATTTACTGACATCAAAACATTACTTGATTTTGATTGGCTCTCAGTGGAGACACCGTTAGTGGTGTTTGATTGTTGTTCCTCCTCCTCACTTTCGTTTTTTGTGGCACAATTGCCGTTATGCAGATGGGACTCGATCTGGCCATTC
>NW_015778549.1:0-1001 GCF_001515625.1 Sinocyclocheilus rhinocerous | reverse complement strand
TGTGGATTATTGTGATGTTTTTATCAGCTGTTTGGACTCTCGTTCGGAAGACAAAGTAAGACATAACATACTTGTGTACACCTGGTTTTTCTGAGATTCATGATGAACAAAAATGTTGCCTTTTTCACAGAAGAGTCTAGATGAAGAAAGCAATCACAAGCAGCTTTATCGAGAACAGCACACACACACTGAATGGCAGGCTGTAAGTCTGACCTTAGACTGTCCAACAAAGGTAGTAAATCAACCTCTTCTTTCAGCTCCAAAATATGTGCGACCATCGCGATGAAAGGAGCTCCATCCTCCTGCTTTGTCCAGTGAGACATTAAATGCTGTTGTTAACATGATGGACGCTCATCAACATAGACGATGGCTAGCGGTGAGAGCTGTAACCGATGTGAGGGTTTATGAGGTGAGTAAAACATAATCTGGACTTCTGTCTGAAATGCTTTTCAAAGTGGAAGTAGTGAAAAACTGGAGTAGTCCAGGATGGGCCAAAAACAGGCTAGTCATCCTCATTACACACTCTGACTAAGTGTGATTAATGGGCCATTGCTGAGTCACGCATCATGAGTGCGGCACTGCCAACATTATGACACACAAACACCGAATCACATTGTCCCATCTTCAACATAGTCAAAATCTGCTGGATCAGTTTCTTAATTTATTGAAAAAGTTTAAGGACATAATTTAATTTGAAATGTCTTTGGACATTTAAGGAGTTACAAGAGTTTTTCTGTGCACTGCCAACTGTTGATTTTGGACCCTGCTGACATACTGCAAACCAGAAATGTGAGCTAAATTTTTTATGCATACTTGAAATCACAGGGTAAGAATGATAGACACACAAAAATTACTTTTTTATGTAAACAAATCACATCAAAATTGAAGAAGCCTTCTGTATTTACGGTGGTCATATCACATTCTTTTCCTTTGCCACCCACTAATGATATTTATATTTTAAATATTGCTTTTAAAAAAAATCTATATTTTAACTGATGTAA
>NW_015778548.1:0-1003 GCF_001515625.1 Sinocyclocheilus rhinocerous | reverse complement strand
TTTAAAAGGTTTAGTTTATATTGTGTTTTCATCTTTTATTTTTAGCATGAACTTAGAATTTCCATCAAATATTAAATTAAAAGATTTTATAAAATAGTTGTAATATTTTAGAAAGTTTAATGCTATATGGTATGGTCTCCCCTTTTATTTTTAGCATTAGCATGAATGTTATTAAATATATGAATAAATGTGTGTCAGTCCATATGTAAATGCCTGTTTATGCTCACTTGCTCATATTTAACTATAACTGTTGTATATTTTGTGTGTGTATGTCTTCTGCATCGATGTATAATGAGACCACTAGTGTCTAGAAACTGCTGGATATTAACACACTCACCCCCACCTGTTCTGTCCCATCAGGCTAAAGAGGCAGAGTTGTCACAGAAGTCCAAGATGAGCGCCAATGGGATGTGAGAGGGGCTCCATGTTTCCTCAGTCACCTTATTCTGTTGGAGAAGAGGGTGGAGGTTTGAGTTTGGCCTCTTCCACCGCTGCTGCTTCTGCTGAGGAAGCATCTCTCTCACAGTCTAGGATTTCCGAGGCCTTGCCGTCTCACACCTCTCATACGGACTTGATGGACTAGTCGCATCACATCCTCCATCGACATCTGGTCCTCAAAAAGGAGGAAAGGTGTTTTTAGAATTTAGACATCACTCCAGCTTGACATCCGACATGTTTACATCTCCCATCCCCTGAAGATTTGACAAATAATGTCAATTTGAAATGGAAAAAGAAACATCAACTCAGTCCAGCCAGGAAATGAATAAGGAACTCACAAGACTTGCCAGTCTTTGCTAAACTTTATTTTGTAAATGTGTAAATAAATTGTACAATACCTGCATATTATATAAGTGCTACTGCTTTATACAGTCGGCTGTGCCATATGTGTGGGCTAGAAGGTGAAAGAAGTCATATTTTAATATGAGGAATGCATATGCTTGCATTCTGGATTTAGGTTGCAGATGAATTGTAAATGGCCAAGTATGTGGGTATTTTTTTATTT
>NW_015778547.1:0-1003 GCF_001515625.1 Sinocyclocheilus rhinocerous | reverse complement strand
GAGCGCTGTACATTCACTCCCCCCACCTACAATTCCTGCCAGTACTGAGACTCAAGTGTATGGGGTAGTTATATGGAATTATATGGAATTATTTTAATGATCTTTTAGGAGCTTTTATGGTGCTCTTTGTCCTTTTTAGAGCTTGACATCTCCAATCCCCATCCACTTTCATTGTGGAAAAGAGCAGTGCGGACATTCTTCAAAACATCTCCTTTTGTGTTCCACAGAACAAAGAAAGTCATGTGGATTTGGAACAACATGAGGGTGAATAAATGATGACAGAACTTTAATTTTGGGGTGAACTATCCCTTTAAATCATAAGCCAGTGCTTAGTCCTCACAATTGGCATGAGACCGCTAGATTAGGAGGTAGAGACAGAGACAGCAGGCTGAATGAGAAGCTGGCGCCAGATCCGGACTTACATGAGGAAAAGCACACGGTCAGAGGGGGAAAAAATAGCCAGTGTTTCACCTCCGATTAAATGCCCTTAATGCTCACAAACTCTGCTAGGGCCACTTCAGCAACAAAAAAGGTTATTTATCAGTCACCATTAATCTTAAGTGCTGCCCTGTTTTATCACATTTAAAACTCCTTAGACTAAAATACATAAACTTACTTTTGCTTCATTAACACTTTGTATCAGCTCTAAACCATCAACAGCATTTCTGTCACTTGCTGTAACATGGTTTTCAAATACCTGCATCCATATACTCATGCTGTTCTTATCCCTAAAAGCCTTAATGGTGTGTGAACTTGTTTATCTAATTTGGTCTATACCGCTCTGCTATTTATAGTGGGACTGATATGTAAAATAAGATCAGAGCTGATCCCCTCAAATGTGGCTTTGAAATCTGCAGTCTACAAGCTCAAAATGCCCTTGTGCGCATTGATCCTATTATTTTAGTTGACCCTTAAAAGTTCATCTGGCCGCTACAAATGAACATTAAATAGTGTCCAGCAATTAACAAATTTTATGCAAATGAGCAGCAATGTTACTGTGAGC
>NW_015778546.1:0-1003 GCF_001515625.1 Sinocyclocheilus rhinocerous | reverse complement strand
GTAATATGCATGCTAATAAGCAACTAGTTAAGAGTGAGAATTGGTGCCTAAACTAAAGTGTTACCAAATTTTTATAATTGGGTAAATGCATTACTTTCTTATAAATGTAGCCACACAATTTATTCATGCACTCACAAGCATTGTTGAAGAACAAGAACACTTGGTGAACACCACTGATCTGTTGTATGTTTTTATGTTACGCATAGAGTCAGTGGTTAACTCACTTGTCAAGGTTAAAATCTTGTGTTCTGGGTAAAATACAATTGCTTTCTCAAAATGTGGTTATTTTGATGAAACATCTTGCTCTTTCACAATCTTTTGTAGCTTGGGTGTTTACATGGGAACGCTGTGCTTCCGTTTACTCCTCTCTCTCGTTCTCCTGCTGTGGATCTTTCTCTCTGATCTACTATTCCCTTGCGTTTGGGCCGTCAGTCTGATAACTGGAGAATCGTCCACGAGTGGATTATGCAAGGCCAAGAGGCCATTTGCCGCGATACAATACGATGTTTCTCAATCATTGATGGGCTGCTGTTCGTGTTTCTCTCAGTGTCGGCACAGAGAGCACTGAAGCAAACAAAATATCCCATGTTTCGCTTGAATATTTATGAATGCTTTTTTTTTTTGCAGCTGAGGTCAGAAACGGACTGCTGTATGATTTGACTCGACGATGAGTTTGACCCAAGGCTTGCATGCGCTTATCCTCCGCTCTCTAATAACACAGGTTCAGCTTGACCTCAAGTCCACAAAAAATAAATGAAAACATGTGGCACAAACACGTTCCTCTGTTTTTATTACGTATATCATATCAGTGCAGGTCTATTTCAGAGCTCTTCTCAGATGTAGTAAATGTTCACAGGTGAACTTGAATTCGTTTTCATCATTTGGAATTCTTCACATCTTAGCACGCTTTGAAAAATTTAACATTTTAAATTATGAATATGCGAGGTTTATAATGAATAAAGACACTGTAGCTGCTGTAGCTTTTTAGTAGTTTGCTTTAGCT
>NW_015778545.1:0-1003 GCF_001515625.1 Sinocyclocheilus rhinocerous | reverse complement strand
GGTGTCAGTTTTATTTTAGGAAAAACAGGTGCCGTTAATCATCTTCATCCACTCGGTGCAACTGCACAGACTGATTTGAGAGTTAGCGGATTATATCATAAGAGCTGTGGTTTGTGACCAGTGTACGAGAGGTGGAACTCATGCAGGAGGGGCGTAATGATCACAGATAAACTTTTTTTTCTTTTTAGAAATGTAATATAAAATATTAAATCTAAATATTTAAAATAAAAACTTTACTAATTTACTAAAAATAACAATTAAAAATACATGCCAAATACTTAGGGGGTTGTTTTTTTCTTCATTATGATATTAGGACATTTTTACACCATGCTCTCAATAAAATACCAAAAATAACTGTAATTAATTGGTGAATTCCCAATATTGTATGAATGAATTGCATATTTAACATGCTTTAGAATAATTGAATAGACCACCCCCCAAAAAAATTTAAAATTCCCCAAAAATCACTGATTTAGAGCTTATGGGGCCACGCGCCTGGGAAAAGCTGGAGGTGGCAAATCACTCCAAGCTGCTGCAAAGCCCCGTCACGCTGCTCATTGTTATAACTTGGAAGATCTCGCTGGAGTCAAGGGCTGCGACTGCTGCCTCTTTTAGATCAGTTTCCATCAGGTACTGATCCTAGGCTCCGGTGTATGACATCATCAGCTGGCCAGTGATGTATTTGAGTGATGTCAGCACAGCAGGGACTCACATACTTGGGATTTGTAGGTCCATAAATTCTCTTCATTGGAGATGCACGATTAAATCAGCTTAAATCCCATGCCAGCTTACAGATTTTTTATTAGCACTTAGAAATACTGTATCTGTGTGTATGCCACTGCTTTGCTCTTGGGCTGTTTGTGTTTTGCTTTAAGGCAAAAGTTTTGACACTAGGCAACTCACTTATTTCTTTTCCACAAACTCACGCGCACACAAACACAAACACCGGTCCAGGCTCTGCCAGCTGTCACTGGTTCAAATTCACATTCAAAGTGCATCTAGG
>NW_015778544.1:0-1003 GCF_001515625.1 Sinocyclocheilus rhinocerous | reverse complement strand
AGCTATGCATTTAATTAGTTTTACTTTTTCATGTAAAATAATTGATTTAAAAAAGAATAATTTTAATATTCTATTAATAAAAAAATATTTCATAGTCATGAAAATATTATTATTGCATAAATAATAATATTTATTAAAATAATGTAAAATTTAAGACATTTTTATAACTTTTTTTTTCCACTCATGTGCGGCAAAAATGACATTATATTACATCACAACAAGCAGAATTTCTCACTCATGGTAAATAACTATAGAAGTCAATTTTACAAAATCCTAAAGCTGATTTTGTAACTTTTTCACTGTTAAAATACTTTTTCTTAGACCGGTTTTATGTCAAGTCCATTATAAGTAAACCATATGCATGTTGACGTCCTGAAGAGAGTGAACACAGGAGTCTTTTGAGCAATCAGACCCAGTGATGCACTCAGTAACACAAGTTTGTGGCAGGACTGTCTGTTAGTAGGAGTGTTTCGGAAACCTGTTTGGAAATTGTCATTATTTTGTTATTCCATTTAGTACCACTAGGGCGGAAACTGCTGCAGAAATTACAAATAGATTACTACTAAATGAACACTTACAGGTGCAAAGAGAAGTAATATCTGTGAATTATTGCAATTTTCTTTGTCTGTAGTGCATGATCGCCAACTGTCAACCTCCACAGCTGATGCCACAATACTTTTGAAAAGAATCCTGCTTCAATAAGGTTAGTCTCATTTCATATTGACACTATATTTAGGTCATCAAATTGATAGGCAAACATGCATCCTTATACATCTTACACGTACAGCATACACTTCAGTTTCTGGCCGCCAACTGTATCAACTCAAAAGAGCAAGAGTTCTTTGTTCGAGTCAGTCACATTTAGCTCCTCAGAGTCAGTCAGAGTGATTCAGTCTGCCAGGCCCTGAGTTAATAAGTTATGAATAAGTTACAGCACTAGCGTGCGGAACAAGGAACGGGCAGGATCTCAAGAGCTCAAGCGCAGTCAGACGCTCCCAAAGCG
>NW_015778543.1:0-1003 GCF_001515625.1 Sinocyclocheilus rhinocerous | reverse complement strand
TCTTTTAATGTCAGCTAATGATTTTAGTTCTAAATATGCCTGACAAGATTTTTTTTTGTGTGTGTGTGTGTGTTACACTGCATGACATGTCTTCTGTAAATAATGTTAATAATGTATGCTATTATTTTCTTTTGTCTTATAATAAAATAAAATTAAACTAAACAGAACATATTCTAATAAAGCTATATTAAACTGTTATTGTTTTGCCAAACTAGCCTAAATCTGAGTCAGCTGGACATACAGTATCAACAAATGTTGATGATTCATAAAAGATTTGCTAGCTTGTACCATACATTATATGGTTACTTTACGAATGAGACTGTTAACTGTTTGCTGGCTTCAGTGTTGAGGCTCTATCTGTGTCTTCTTGAAAATGCCCTCTTCTTTATTGCTTTGCAATGTCCTCTGCATTGTTTAAAACTGTGTATGACTGATAATAGAGTAGAACATGAAAACAGATAATTTACTGAACAATTAAACGCAAATCAACAGTCCAAAGGGAAACTGTTTAGTTGCGTGAAGTACTTTGGTCAATAGTTGAGAAAAGGCAAAGATTGAGTTTTCTCAACTTTGTTTTGGCTGCCACACTTTAAGTTAGTAGTAATATGACTCTAGCTGGCAGTAAACACTGTTAACTCTGACCTGGGAATTTTCTAATCTGTTTGTACTTGTCAACTGTTGGTTTCCAGAGTAACCCTTACTATTTTGTCACATACTGGAGCGAATTAACCTCTTCTCACTTTCAACCGGTGACAGGCTTTGCTTTATTAAATTGGCACCAGGTTTTCCCCTTTTTTTCAGTTGGCAAACTTGTTATTATACGCCGGAGATTTAACCAATTATTTCCACTGCTGCCTATTTTAAAACCTGTTTTCAGTATTTCTGACTCTCTACACCAAATATTAAGTGTCTTAATATTGGAATCGTCTCTTAATAGAACGTCAGTCTTGCCAAAATGAGACTAATAATGCAGGAATGCTGTGTTTTAATTGCTTTTTACGTT
>NW_015778542.1:0-1003 GCF_001515625.1 Sinocyclocheilus rhinocerous | reverse complement strand
AGTACACAGGTATTAGGGCCACTTAATATAAAGTGGGACCATTTATGTTAACCACAGACCTTGTTGAAGCAGTAGTCAATACTTTTTTATATGTTTGCATTTATGTTTGCATAATTCAGTTAAAGATATGTGCCTCTACAGTATAAATATCGTTGTTGTTATTTTAGCCACTCCCTGTGCAGAAGCTGTCAAGAGGCTTCCAGTAAACAAACAGAGATTCACACGGATAAATAGAAAGAACATACTACACAATATTTTTTTTAAATAATACATTTGTTTGAGCTTACAAAGGATTTAAGTCACAAGAAAAATCAACCTTTGTACCTTTGCCTCGTCACAAGGGTCAGTGTGACTGGCCAGTTATCAGTACAGGAGTAAAAGCAAAGGCTTGTCACACATCTGGCAAGCGCAAGCAGTGCAAAGCCAAAAGCAAGGGACAGTCAACTAAAATCTCTACCATGGTGAACAGGAGGCGAAATGGATCTCGTGCTAATGGTCGTGCTGGTCGAGGAGGGGTTCAAGCACAGCAACAGCAGCAATGCAAGCGGTCACCTATTAAGGTTAGTTTGAACAACTCAAAATATGCAGCATCTATTTGGCTATTTGCATGTCTAATTTTAACTTAACTTAAGGAGTGTTTTGCGCTCCTCCCATTCTAGCTCCAAGGAATACTTTTTATTGTGTATCTGCATATGACTCTACTCTTTACATGATCAACATTTTATGAAGTGATAGGGCCCATGTTAAACTCAGAGCTAAATATAGTGCTGCAGCCGTGACATCAAAACCCCGAAGACTAATTTTCCTGTGGGTCAGAGCCATTTGCCTATGGGTTTTTATAATAGGGTTTTCATTTTACGAGTAAAACAAGGTCTGTGGTAAATATAAACTGACGATAATTGGACATTTTGCTCTACAAAGTGAATTACACACACCCATACTAAAAACACAAATTTTAAAGCATTTATGTTTAGTTTTAAAAATATATATTTGTAATAAGTAA
>NW_015778541.1:0-1003 GCF_001515625.1 Sinocyclocheilus rhinocerous | reverse complement strand
CACACACACACACACACACGATAATAAAACTCAACCGTATCCCCAAAATACCAACATCTAGCTCAATTCCCAAATCAAGAGTGCTTGATCTAATTTTCCTTGATCTAACTCTTAAAAAGCCCTTTCGTCTCCTGATAAAGACTTGAGTGCAGCAGACAGACAGACAGACAGACTAACTAACACTCAATATCTGAATCTCTCTGACGTGCGCAATAAGCTTAACGTTATGTGTTAGTTGTTGAAGATTATCAGATGGTTTCAGGATAAATCTTCTCCTAAACCCATGAAGCATCAGGCAATCATCAGCCAAATGCGTGTTTTGTAAATCAGAGTGAGCTATTTTATTCTGTATAACCATTTTCAACAGAGTAACAATACACTAATTTGTGCATCAATCAACAGTGACATTATTTTACAAATTCAAATTTACATGTAGCAATAAGGATTTAAACAAGTATCTCCACAAAGAAAAATATCACAGCATCCCATTTTTAGGAATATGTTGATTATTTTGCCCTATCAACTCCAACATGAACAGTTGATATGGTAGATGGTTAATTGGTTACAAAATTGTGTGGTGAAAAACGCGATGATAAAAGGCCATGACTATTTACCAGATTAAAGTAATAGTAAATACAAAAAGAAAGAGAAAGACAGAAAATGAATAGAAATAAAAGCAGAATGACATTCTTGCATGCTCATTTCTCCACCGTACAACTGGGATTGTGTTAAGACCTCTGGTTTACAAGTTAAGGCTTTACAAAAACTACTGTGGAATGGAGATATTTGATTTTAAACATTCTTTTATAACATCTGGCGTGTATTTGGTGTTTAAAAGCAATTATATATCCAATCCAGATTTTAAAATATCAGCAATAACAGCCTAAAAAAACTGAAATGTCAATATTGACATCCCAAATCAGACCTTGATGATTTATTATCATTCTACCCACTAAATCCAAGGTGTCTATTTACAATAAACAGACCGAGAAAAAAAAAGTAG
>NW_015778540.1:0-1003 GCF_001515625.1 Sinocyclocheilus rhinocerous | reverse complement strand
CTGCACGATTTTGTGATGACACTACCTGATGTAAGTTATGCATTCATTTTATTCATGACTTGACTATTTGGATTTACAGATATCAAGTTTAAATGTGGCTAAAAGTCAACATGAAATGTTGTTCATCTCATTTTCTGTCTGTAATTGAATGTATTTACAACTAAAGCAAGTTATTCAACAAGAAACAATGTAGGGATTCATGTTAGTATGGTCATTTAGGCATACTTCATGCACCAGTCGAGCCGCTGCCATTGATTCAAATGGGAAATTCCTGGAAATGACCATCTGCTAAATTGTTATGAACACAAACATTTGGAATTACAAGCACTGATGAATCGTACATAAGACCAGAATCTTTTTGGCTTTAAGCCTACTGTACCATATTTGATACATGAATTTCTAAGGTATCTAAATGATCAGCATGAAACACGTGCAAACTGTTTTTTTTTACATTTTCTATAAACCGTTCCATTAAAAAAAAAAAGATTTCCGGATTATTGTTGTGTTTTCCAGAAATATGAAACTCAGGTTGGTGCTCAAGGCTCTCAGTTATCCCGTGGACAGAAACAGCGCATAGCAATCGCAAGAGCCATCGTCAGAAACCCTAAAATCCTGCTGCTGGATGAGGCCACGTCTGCACTCGATACTGAGAGTGAGAAGGTAAAACTATTATCAGTGTGTGATTGCACTTATTTTATAGTCTGACTGTAATTTACCACCAGCCAAATTTCACACTTTCTCAATATTGTCTTCAATGCTGAGTAGTAACTGATTATATGTAATCTGAATTACATAATCAAATTCCAAAACTTTATTAGATTATATTATGTTTTAAAATACTGATAATCAGACTACAGTAAATTTTATTGATTGCATGATTCCTTAATATTCACAAAATGGCAGCAAGTTATTCCTAATTCAATGATTTGTCTCTATTTTTTAATCATTTAAATTTTCGTTTCTAAAAAAGCCTATTTCTAATATATGATAGTCTTCCAATTTT
>NW_015778539.1:0-1003 GCF_001515625.1 Sinocyclocheilus rhinocerous | reverse complement strand
AGCAGACGTGGGCCGTTCTGCTCTTCAACTCCAGAGAACTCACAGGGCTGCCTCCTTCTCCCTCTCAGCTTGAACTCCGTCACTCTCTGGTTCCAGGACCACACGCCGCCTGCAGTGAAATCACACACACCTCACAAATCTTACTCAACAATAACTCTTTTAACAATTAGTAAAAAACTAAAGTTGTAAATTTTTTTTGAATATTTCGGAATTAATATTATATTTTGTAATTAACGAGTAAATACTTATATAAATCAATAGTTTATTAATAATATATGTATTATGCAATAACTCTGTGGTATCTTGGTATAAAAAAAAATATTATGGTTACCATCTCATTACTCATTCACAAAATTCTCTATTCTGGTGAATTCTGGCAGCTAAGCTAATTAAACTAAGCACAAAGGTGTTTCCGTATGCCATATCAAGTTGACGTCAACCCCTTGTCTTTGCACATAAACTACCCCAATGACAGGAGACTTAAAAATAGCCTGTGGTTGCCATGGTAACACAGATATATGTGTTAGTGTAGCTGCTAGCAGTCTCTGGAGCTGGGGGCTGGCACTGCACTCGATTTCACCTGCTGAAGGACTGCAGCTGCCTGTGTCTACCTCACTTAATTGGGTTAGACATGCATTTACAACGGTCAATTACATGTTGTTTGGCCACAGCTAGCTCCATTTCTGCACTGTAAACTACTCATGTGGGGATAGTGGAGATTTTTACTCCACCGCTAAAAGTACAAACTACAATTAGGGTGAAGGATGGTTTAGACTTATGTGCTGCAGTTTTCCAATGAAACCCCTTGTAATGTCCTACTCCAATATAAGTCTATTAGTCTATTAAACAATGTAATGTTCATTTTTGCAAAGTGAGGGGCAAATCCACTTTTCTATTGAATCCTCTGAATGGAGGAGGAATGTCTGTTTGTGCAAATTAGGGCTTCCCTCGACTAAAGATTTTTCTGGTTGACTAGTAGTCATTCATCAGTCAAGCGATTTTT
>NW_015778538.1:0-1002 GCF_001515625.1 Sinocyclocheilus rhinocerous | reverse complement strand
ATGTTCTTTTTAGCAGCATCATATGACCCCTTTAAACAGACAAATGGTTATTTAAAGATTTTATAGTGTGTGATTTAATGAAAAGTCATAATAAACAAAAAACACTCATAGAATTGAAAATAAATGTTTGCTTCTTAAAGAACAGGCACTGAGACTTATGCTACAGCGCACACTGTACCGTACTGTTCTGCAGTAGTCGGATTGTGTACTGTATGGTCTTCTCGCATGCTTACTGTCTCTGATTGATTTCAGACATTGCAGTTGTGGACATGAGCGATGTGTTCAGACAGCCCTCCCTGTTTTATCACCTCGGTGTGCGTGAGAGCTTTGACATGGCCAACAATGTCATCCTCTACCATGACACGGACCTTGACACTGCACAGTCGCTTAAGGTGAGAGTTACAGTCTAATACACACACATAAACACAGATATGTTTACCTAGCTATCTAAAGAAGGACATATCATATAGACTTCTATTGTTTTTAAAGGGGGTTTGTGTCATTTTCAGATGTTCAGTGGTTTTAAGAAGGCCGTTTGTAGGTTGACTTCTCCAAAAAAGTAAATAGCTCTTTGTCACTTTTATTTTTTTTTTTGAGAGGCCAACAAAGTAATATTGATTTAATCAATAGTGTGAGCTTGAGGCAGGACTGCCTGTTTGTCAGTGAAAGATGGGGAGTGTGTTTGGGAAAGGGAAACCTGTTTGGTAATAATACTATTTTTGCAGTTCTGTTTAGTGCTGCTAATAAAAGTACAAAATTAGTGCTGTACATTTAAATAAAGATAATAATAAATAATAATAAAAAAGTAACTTTCCCCTTTAAAGACATCTACAAAAAGAGGATTTGTCTAATTTAACTAATTCCTAGACAAAAAATATATTTTATTCATTTAAAATAAAATAAAAATTACTTAAATATTTTTCCCCTTTAAAGACATCTAAGAAGCTTTGTCTAATTTGTCTTATTATTGTCTTATTCAGCATATTTCTAGAAACAAATCAT
>NW_015778537.1:0-1003 GCF_001515625.1 Sinocyclocheilus rhinocerous | reverse complement strand
TGCTGTTAGTTTCAAATGTGCAGCTCAGTGTCACAGACTCTCCTTTTTCTCTGATTATATTAGTGTCTCCTTCTCTTGGTTCAATTGTATTAGCAAATGAACCTGAAATGAATACATAATATTAAATATATCTTGATCTAATACAGAATAAGTGTAAGTTGTGAGTCACTGTAGTTCTGAATAAAATACAGTATTTACCTGAAACTGTGAGAAGTATCATGAGTAGCATTTGTTTCTCCTCCATTTCTTCCAAGTTAGCTTTAAATCTTTTTTTAAAAAAAGGGGGAAAAAATAATAAAATATATTTTTTATTTTTTTTATTTGTTTATTTATTATTAAACTGCTTTATTGAAGAGTTGTAACTAATAAATTCTGCTGAATGTGGCTTCATAAAATGAATAAATATGTGAGAGTAGCTAATGGGTGACTGAATACACTGGTACAAGTGAAGTTTTATTGTGTACTAATAATGTGGGTGTGGTCAGAGAAACTTAAACATGATCTGTGAGCTTCAGTATATCACTAATCATTTACCCTTACCATCTAGCTGCATTTCAAATAGATCTATCTATATGTCTAATGGATTTGCTTTATCATAATTACACAGAGCAAGTAAAAAATATATATTTTCACCAGGGTATTACTTTAATAATCATTACTCAACACTCCATTCAGTGTTTAAAATTAAATGTTGATAGCACTTCTTAATCATCAAGGGTGAGCAGCAGGGAAATGCTTGTGAAACATGACACAAGATTATGTTGCCCCTTCTGTTGGCGTTTAGAACAGCATGTTTATTTTGAAATAATGTTCTTTCTTGAATGGTAAATATGTTTGAGCCACTTTTACATTGTTTTCTTTCTTTTGATTTGAGGTATAAACGAAATGCATTCTCAGATACAATTCTATAGGTTCTACAGAAAACTACCTTAAATGATATATCAAAATATGAGAAATGTTTTTTAGCAAGTTACACATTTTTATTTTTATTGATTTTTTTTTT
>NW_015778536.1:0-1002 GCF_001515625.1 Sinocyclocheilus rhinocerous | reverse complement strand
TATTTTAGATGCGATTAATCGCGATTAATCGTTTGACAGCACTATTAATGATCAATCTCTCTGTACTTCACAAGATTTGGAATATAATTTAAAAGTTGTATATAATAATTTGATGCTGCTTAAATGCAGATTTTGGAGCTTGACAGGCCCTGGTCATTATTTGTTTTCATTATTCACAAAATCTCTTTTTGTGTTCAGAAGTGTGCAGAAGAATGAACAACAAGATCATCAGTAAATGATGACAGCTATCCTTTTTGTGCAATCAGACCTGATGACAGAGGACTCTACACTGCTCTGCTCAGCATCAGCGAGGGTGGTCTGTCTGGCCATGGCCTCTCGGGCAGCAAGCTGCTTTTTCTTCAGACTTTTAAGGTTATGTGATGGAGACCACTCCTGTTTACACAAATAAATGTTATAATGAGTCACATTGAAACATACATAACGTCTTGGTTACTATTGACTATACAGTAGATGTCATGTCAATGTACTGACACTAGGCACTTGGGAGGCCCAAACACCTGTGATACTTGTGAAACAAACACCTGTAAAAAAAATAAAAATAAATACCAAAAAGGGCCAATGAAAATTGGTGAGGAATTTGCATGCACCACTCCACAATACATACAGGCATACAAGGAAATGGCGTTTATCTACTCATTTAGGTTTCTGCTGAGGAGCCAAGAGCCATTCAATGGGTTGTTTAGTGTTGCGGCAGGAGGGACACAGCATCTCGTTCCCTCCATTAGGAAATGGAGGTTACAACAGTAACCAAGACGTTCCCTATCTGTCAGTCACTTTGACATTGTGTCAATGTACTGACACTAGGGGTCCCTATGGAAAATAGCACAAGAAACTGTATTGTGTTACAAGGTTTTGCTGTGCAGATGTCGGCAAGCTACTGTGTGTGCTGGGTAAAAAGTGCATTCGCAACATCGTAACCTACCCAACGCCAACACATATTTGTGGATGATAGAATGCCAATAACAAAGAAACTACATTTTA
>NW_015778535.1:0-1003 GCF_001515625.1 Sinocyclocheilus rhinocerous | reverse complement strand
TCTAATTTATTTATAAATATTTATTTATAACATAAATTAGTATTTATATTTACCAACATTTATGCGTCTCATTTATGCAAAATTATTATTTATAAAATTAATATTTATAAATTTCTGCAACATTTACATAAATACAGAAATTTACAAAATGTTAAGGTATTTATAATCATTTTTATTTACAGCAATTTTATTCTTTTTTTTTTTTTTGTAGAGCTACAAAATGTATATGCCAACATATTCAAAAGCTGAAGTTCTGTGTCGACAATAAAGTGCAGACTTCATATATCGTGACTGGGTGCTGTCTGTTTTCAGAGAACAGAGTCGCGATAGAGACCGAGATAAGGAGAAGAAGCGTGATCGTGAGGAAGATGAGGAAGAGGCGTATGAACGGCGTAAACTGGAGAGGAAGCTGCGAGAGAAAGAGGCGGCGTATCAGGAGGTGAATCTGATCACATTACTGAATGATTAGCTGTCTTGATCCACTATTTACCTTCTTTAATTACAACAGCGTCTGAAGAACTGGGAGCTCAGAGAGAGGAAGAAAGCCAGAGACTACAGCAAGGAGATGGAGAGAGAGGAGGAACGCCGGCGTGAGATGGTAGACTATTGTCCTGATCTATTCACATAAGCATTTCAGCCTAAAAAATATGTGGAGATTGTTTCCAGAGTAAATTGATAACTATAAAAATATAGTATTTAAATTAGTGCTGTCAAATCGATTAATCACGATTTCTTGATAAAGATAAAAGTTTGTTTACATAATATATAAGTGTGTACTGTGTATATTTATATGTATACACATACATGTATAATCATGATTAATCGATTTGACCGCACTAATTGAAATGAATTATTTTCTTAATTACTTTTTACTAATGAAAAGTAAATTGATAAATAGATTGAAATATAATATTTATTTCATTAGTTTTTTAATGATTATTATTTTGTTAATAAAAGGATATATTTTTAGTATGAAAAACAAATGGATAAATATTTTTTTAAA
>NW_015778534.1:0-992 GCF_001515625.1 Sinocyclocheilus rhinocerous | reverse complement strand
GTATATATATATATATATATATATATATATTTATATTTAAAATTGACATTTTCTGTCGTCACCCCATCTATCACCATGTTTCACTATTTTAATTTTACATTTCCTTGCATTGCTGGTGACTTACCTTCTAATTTTACACTCTTTGGCATCACCTCGAAACGTACAACTCTGTAATTGTGTTCGACATCCTCCTCCACCCTTTCTTTGTGAAAGTACAGGATGAATGACAGATGGTTGTGCAAATAGAACTACAAGGGCAGAGCAAGACAGCATGTGTCAATCAATCATGCAAAATTAGAAGTGAGAACCAAAATGATATCACCAGAAATAATGCATATTTCCATGATAGGTCAATAGGTGCAATTTTCTGTAATGGAAATCAATGTCCATGAATAAATAATTGCTCACTGTCTACATCTATAGACTGGCATAAAATTCTGCTAATGGAAAAAGATGCTCTTCAGGACTACCTTGTTGTTTTCGGTGAAGCCGAGTCTGTAGCCATGCTCAAACTGGATATCCTTCTGTGTGTCCTTCTTCTGTTCCTCTTCCATTCCTTCCTCTTTGTTTGGGTAAAGCTCCAGCCGCGTGGCCACAGGGAGGTTATCTGCAATACTGTTCATATGCATAACATATTAATCAAAAACTACTGACAACAATGAACTATGCAGATATTGTGGATTTGCATCTCTAGGTGGAGATGTGCATGAATTAGGATATTCAGCATAAAATAATATGTACTGATCAAAAGATTGGGGTTAGAAAGATTTGTGTTTTTGAAAAGTCTATTATGTTCACCAAGACTGCTTTTATTTGATCAAAAATACAGTAAAAACTAATATTGAAAAATATTACAATGTAAAATAACTGTTTTCTATGATAATATTATTGAGATGTATTTTTTTCCTGATGGAGAAGCCATCACTCCAGTCTTCAGTGTTACATGCTCCTTTAGAAATCATTCTAATATGCTGATTTGCTGCTCAAGAAAC
>NW_015778533.1:0-1002 GCF_001515625.1 Sinocyclocheilus rhinocerous | reverse complement strand
ACATGAGAAGTTTTATGACATTGTCAGTTTGCACTTCAGGCTCCTTTATATGTTTGTGAGCCAGCTTTGCAGTCCATGTAATAAAATAAACCAGAAAAATAACACTGAATTTTAGTGGTGGAAAAACATGCTGTCAGCTTGTCTACTCCCCTATTAAATCTCAACCAGATTGGACACTGAAGTGCTTGTTCCCATGTTTACGAAAGCCATGAAATGACCTTAATAAGTGTTTTCTTTCTTGACATTTTTCTTAAAAGTCAGGGTTGCTAGTCGGGGTTGACTATTAGCATTGTTGACTACATATCTAAGGGTACTAACTGTGGCTTCAAACCTTGATTTCATGGGGTCTGTAAGCATCTGTTTACTCTGATGGAAAAAAAATAAGTTTTCTATGCTAAATGGCATCTATATGCTCTCTCTTGATTATTTAATTATCAATTTGAAAGTCATTCTGAACAAGGAAAGCTACAAACCCACTTGAGATCTCTCATTGAGGACCGTTAAAGAGTCATAAAGTAATTGATATTATTGCAGTCACAGCTCTGGCCCAGGGTGAGGTTGTGTGTTTGCATTCAGTTAATAATTCATTAATGAATAGTGTGCTATATGTGATGGAGTTTGAAGAGAAATCATGACAAAGGCATGGCAGTGTCCAGTGTGATCAGAGGCAGGCAGGGTGTGTTTTGTGGGGAAAGTGAGAGGCAGCTGTGGAAACACAAGAGATCAGATGCTATTGTGCCGTGCTTTTCAACTGGGGCTTATGGTGTTCAATTATGTCTCTGTTTCTGATATGCAAATGACAGAGTGAATGGGCAAGAAGTCAAATCAAACCACTTTAAAAATGTCAAGGCCAAATTTCTAGGTTTGAATTAATTGCAATATCATGCTTAAAAGGGTAATGCGTTGGGCAGGGTGTGCCTGGTAAAAAACCCTTTACTGGTGGCTTCACATGTTGAATTTTTGATGTTTTTGCTGAAAGAGTTTATTTAGAGCAGGGCTGTC
>NW_015778532.1:0-997 GCF_001515625.1 Sinocyclocheilus rhinocerous | reverse complement strand
CAAGGACGCATTAAATTAATCAAAAGTGACAGTAAAGACATTTAATGTGACAATAGAAAAAAAATCGATTGTAAATGATTGTTCTTTTGAACTTTCTATTCATCAGAGAAACCTGCAAAAATGTTTCTACAGTTTCTACAAGTAAACAGTACAGGTGTTTTCAACATATATAATAATAGGAAATGTTTCTTGAGCAGCAAATCAGTATATTACAATGATTTGTGAAGGATTATGTGACACTGAAGATTGGAGTAATGGCTGCTGAAAATTCAGCTTAGCATCACAAGAATAAAATACATTTTACATTATATTAAAATAGAAAATATTTAATTATATTTTACAATACTGCTGTTTTTATATTGTAAAATATTATTAAATAAATGCAGCCTTAATGAGCGTAAGAAACGTCTTCACGTTATAAAGTAAGTAAATATTTAAAATAGCATATTACACATTTCTGTCATGTTTGAGTAGTAAAATAACATTGTACATAATAATATGTGCTACAAAAGTTCTGCAGTCATGAATATGTTTTGCTCAGAAAGAAGGTCAGCATTTTTGTTCATCTTCAAATGTTGAAGATAAAACTGATACAATTCAATTGTGTTTTCACACACGCTTTGAATGTTAGAAATGTATCAAATTGATTTATTGCGATATCTGCTGGCCAAAACATTATACTTTACAATTGTTTTAAAATGTTTTGTGTTTCATAATTATTTTACTGTTTAAAATTAGGTGAAAAGTAATGGCAGATTCTGTTGTGAAAACTCCTACTACCTATGTGTTTGTGTTTTTCCTATGCATGTATCTATGCATAGATTGACTTTCAAAAAGAAAAGCTCCTTGAGAAGCATTCACTGGGGTAAATCTTTATGATATAACATTCCAGTTTTTTCCTCACACTTCTAGCTTCATTTTGCAAGTCTATTTCTCACTTTATTGCCCCCCATCTCTCTCTCTCTCTCTCTCTCTCTCTCTCTCTCACTTTCATGCT
>NW_015778531.1:0-1001 GCF_001515625.1 Sinocyclocheilus rhinocerous | reverse complement strand
AAAAGAGACCCTGAGTCTTTCTTCTGGCAGAGGGGCATCCAGCTGAGTGCTGGCTCCAAGCCCAGTTAGACCCCTGCCCTGGCTGGCCTCTCACACACACACACACACACACACTTACCTGGGATGTCTGCCATCCGGGCCAGACCTCTGCCAGCTTCTCACACACACATGGCTCAAGGCCTACAGCCCACCGCCTTCCTGTTTAACACACACCGACACCCACAAACACACCTCACAGCCAGAGAGCTTCCTGTCTGACCCGAAACAACCCTGATCATGTCCGCCCCTCCACCACCCACTGGCACTGCCTCCGCTGTGTGTGATGAGAAGACGAATGTGTGTTTGTGTGTGGGAGATATGAGCCGGATGGGGTGAGAGTGAAGGACTGCAGCACTGGGATATGTAGGTTCCTGTGTGCACCACTGTATGGGACAGAACTCAGCCAATATGGGCACACACCAAAATGGGCATGAGTACTTGAATTAAGGCTGGGCAGCACAACACTTACAGTATATATTGTGTGAAATTAGAAATGTGCGGAATGTGTTTAAAATAGCATTTCATGTGGAGGGGAAAATAAGAAATGGAAGAGAAACGGAAAATTTATATATAGTAGTTATAGTATAGTTATTCCATTTTATTTTACTATTCCATTTTTTTTTTCTTATATGTGAGACTGTAATGACTCCAAATATAGTTATTTTCACATCATTTTAATTTTTGTTAATTATATTTTCCTTTAGTATGTGTGTGCGCCTGTGTGGTGACCAAAGGAAAACATTTGGAACTAATGCCAACTAATTATTTGTCTTTTTTTTATTTGTCTACTGGAACATTTCAATGATCATGTGAAAGTATTATGCATCATATGCATTATCATTCTTTTCTTTCAGTGTTTACAGAAACACACCACAGGTCATGTTAATTACTAATTAACATTAAATCTAAATATATAAATATTAGGTAACACTTTATTTTAAGGTGTCCTTGTTACACATGTT
>NW_015778530.1:0-1002 GCF_001515625.1 Sinocyclocheilus rhinocerous | reverse complement strand
CCTCAACTGGATGACCTCTTCAACCCAGGCCTTGCAATTGTCTAAGGTAAAAATGAGCACATCTGAAGCATTTAGATGCATGTGGTGCAGTGTGGAGCGTGCATAATTCCTCAGCTCATTGTTTCAGAGAGGAAGTTTTGAGTGTAAATACAGTAACTGAGAAAGCATGTGCCGGGGGCCACAGGGTGCATGGCACATCTAGTATGTAACAGGCTAACCTTGAGTACCTTCAAAAGCTCATTATGCAAAAAAAAGAATAATAATAATAAAAAATAAAAAAATTTAGATTTTACACACATCAAAAACAATACATATTGTCTTGTTAAAGCATCCTTTCGAACCCCAACAGCTTTTATATTGACAGCTTCATGAGATGGTTAGAAATAGCTAATTTCAAAACAGCGTCTAACTACCAGCTAAAGCGTTACAGACCATTATACGTCCCGCAGGTTTCCCATTCTTTATTTACTGCACGATAAACATCTAACGTTACGAGCGGGCTCGATTTTAAGCCTGTAAAACCTATTAAAAGTGAACTTTGCAAAATCTTTGCATCAGATTTGTGGTGAAAGGTTGACTTAGCAGTGAGAGAATTCTGCCCTTAAAAAGGCATCTCTGGATATGGACGGTCCCAGAACAGCTGCAGGGGGGAGTTGACACAGGGATAGATATTATAGATAGCACATTGGGGTGAAATAGCAAATGACCAGGCCCATGTGGAATCTTCACATGCAGATTTCTGCAGAATTACTGGAATGTTGAACCGTGGAAATCCATGCTGCTCTAAACTGGAAATGCTCTCGTGTGAGGCAGGTAATATGGAGTGAATCTATTGCGAACCCGAACCGTGTGTGAATGATCAGTTCCAGTACACTCTCAACTGTCTATTCAAGGGGTATGCACAGGAAGTGTGTATGTCTGACTGGTGTTTGACTCTTAAACCACTGTTTTGATCTAAAATGTCTACTGAAATGAGAATAGCTGTCAATGTGGTAAAAAAAA
>NW_015778529.1:0-1002 GCF_001515625.1 Sinocyclocheilus rhinocerous | reverse complement strand
GTTAAAAACAAATCTATAGAAAGCCCATATTCCATAAACCAAGCCGTGTGGACCATTAACTTTTTGGTATAATTTAGACTAACCATAGATAAAAGTAACGTGGGAGTATTGAAATATGAAGGGAATAATAAAGTAAATGTGTCTCATACGCAGCAGTGTGAATATCTGTCACTCGAATGTGACTCTACAGTCTAATGATTTTGTTACTTTATGCCAAACAAAATCTCAACAGGAAAACAAAATCTATATTATTTGGCTTTTGAATGCCTGTGGTGTGTAATGTCAACACTTTCATTTCATTTCCATTGTGTAGGCAACAAAAGGTCTTTGTCTACTAAAGAACTGCCATTCATTCCATCTGCAGACAGTCTGTTCAGACATATGTGATGTAATCAAAATGTTCCTAATGTAGCGTACAAAGGTGTCTGCGTTGAGCCTATAAGCTGTCAAGATCTGTTGCAACAACATGGAGAAAATTTGCATCATAATTTTAACAGTTTCTACTGCTGCTAAATATAGAAGTTAGTTGTATTATTTGTTAGTTTATCCGTTCTGCCTTCTCAATCATGTCTGAATCTAAAATAAAAGATCCACAAAAGCTCTAATTACCTTATTTTCACTAAAGAAACAAGCGCTGATTTTTGATGGCAGTCTTATTGGAAATCTAATGTCTTGCAGCCTCTGTATAACAGAATGCTTGTGCCATTGATTCTGTCAGCACCAGAGGAAAACTGCACATTTCCCAGTCTCCCTTGATGTGTGGCAATGCTACAATGCAATGACAGCTCTCAGTCAGAATGACTCGAAACAAAAATACACAAACATATGATGTGTTAAAATGTCACCAACACAAACTTTACAAAAGATGTGGGAAAAGCCTCAGAAGACAGTCTGTCTGTGATGTCATGTGAACTCTCAGCATTGGAGCTGGAAAGAAATTGATGTCTGTTCAAATTTGCAAACGAAACCAAAAAGCATTTGACAAAAGATTGTGGTGTGATA
>NW_015778528.1:0-1002 GCF_001515625.1 Sinocyclocheilus rhinocerous | reverse complement strand
GCGTGCTTCATAACTCGGGATCAAAGTCTGAATTGATGATTTTAATTTAATTTAATTTTTTCACCAACTCTACGTTCTCAGAATCACTCAAATGTGTTAATAAATACATTTTCTATAATCGTTTACTGATGCCTTTTTTGAATTGTCTTGGTTGAACTGGTTGAATAATTTTGATTGCAACTGTAAATATTTGTTTATAATGTATATGAATTTGATGTTTTAATATCTCCGTCAGTAGTGTAATCCCGGTATAAATAGCTGTGGTGCAGTGAAGGAAAGCCTTGTTTTGTCGTGTAAAAACTGAATAGCGGACCCGTTAGCTTACAGCATGTTTTGATGTTTGAACTCTCTTTGCTTCTAGTTCTCCAAATATCGCTAAGAAATTTCACGCCGGTCATCTGCGCTCCACTATAATTGGTAAGGTGCAATGCATTCCTGTTAAACTAGTTCCCTCTGTCACCAGTAGAGCGAGTGCTTGTGAACAGGACATTCTTAGGTTAATTATTTGCTGTGTTTGTATTGAACGGATGATTTTAACAAAACCGATATTCTCGGCTTAAATAGTTAGCTCTGTTTCTTTTGTAGGAAACTTCATTGCCAACCTAAAGCAGGCTTTGGGGAAAGAGGTTATTCGAGTCAATTATTTGGGCGACTGGGGAATGCAGTTTGGTAAGTTATCTGTTACCATTATTAACCTAGAGAAGGCAGTAAGTTGCATATGACTTGCATATACTCCTGAAAAAGGTGTGTTTGATGAAGGTTGCTGACGCTGGCTGGTGTTTGCAGGACTGCTGGGCGCAGGCTTTGAACGCTCCGGCTCTCAGGAGAAGCTGAGGACACAGCCGCTGGAGCACCTGTTTGAGGTCCGCTCTTGTGTTTCGTTTGCACTGGCCCAGGCCGGATGTAGTTGCATTGGGACTAGCATGCACTCAGATCTGTTTGTTTTGCCGCTGTGGGCTGCAGGTGTATGTTCAGGTGAACCGCGAGGCCGAGCGCGATGAG
>NW_015778527.1:0-1000 GCF_001515625.1 Sinocyclocheilus rhinocerous | reverse complement strand
ATGACAGAATTTTCATTTTTGGGTGAACTAACCCTTTAAAGATACTGATATGCACCCTTTAGGGGTAAATAAGGTACAAAGGTGTTTTTTTTTTTGGTTTTTTTTGTGTGTGTGTGTATGTGTGAAATAAGTCTGGTGTGATCTGGTTTTCTTGCATCAGAACACTCACTTGTAGTGCAGATTGAGTATAATGACTTTCCTTTTTGACCTTTTGATGTCACCAAACCCTCTTGACTAAAGTGCTAATGAGTTTCCTAATAAATATTGTAATTTTATGTGCAACCCTGAGGAAAAGATCAGCATATGTTGTTTTGGATGCTGATCCCTGGCATGGGATGCTTATGTACTCATCAGGCACAACTACAGTAGCTTGACCAACCAGACTACGGTTTCACTAGAAAAAAAGGGAAAGAAATCTATTTTTGTAATCTCTTTTGACTTGGGCCACTTAGCAACCACTAAACACCCTAGCAACACACAGCAATGAAATTGCATTGTGGTGGGCAGTTTTGCACAAGCAGTAAGAAAGTTCAATTGTGTGACAGTTCTCTTGGGTATTTTTGGAACAGTGCAAGATATGCTGGTCTGTCCCTAGTGCATTCAGCAGCCTTTGCCCTGCTCTCGCTGTGACAGGTGACAATGGTCAACCTCACTTGCCCTGCATGTTAATATTGTCGCCTGCAGTCACTCGTCTAATGTTATAACCTGCCCACGGACAGCTAATCCTGAGCCTGTCAACCCGACACTCTTCACATGAGCACACAACGCTGCAGTCATCATCATTTCTTTGAGTGTTTATTTTGGTTCTTCATTATCATAAAGGAAATGAAACAAAACAAGTATTTAAAAAAGATGCGGGATGATTTTAGTCAATAACTGAGAAAAGCGACGGTTATTTATGGTCTACGCAAAACCACTTTTCACTACAATAATGACAAATCAATATTTTCTCTCCGTTTGCACTTCATAAATTAAAGTGAAAAATGAATCAGTCAATTAT
>NW_015778526.1:0-1002 GCF_001515625.1 Sinocyclocheilus rhinocerous | reverse complement strand
CTGCAGAGGATCCATTGGTGAGCAAGTGATGTAATGCAAAATTTCCAAACCCGTTCCCATGAAGAAAGAAACTCATCTGCATCTTGGATGGCCTGAGGGTGAGTACATTTTAAACAAATTTTCATTTTTGGGTGAACTATTCCTTTAAACTTTACCTCAAAATTACTGTATTTCCAGAATTCCATTTGCTTCCAGAAGAAATGCCCCCAAAACATTAATGTTTATTTGACAAATGTATTAATAGTTCCATGAAATGCATGGACTCAACAATGCTAATTAATCTAACATCAACAGCAACAGATTTGGGAAATGTTTTCTCCTCCATTTTTCAAACTGACCAACCTGTTTATTAATAAAATGCAACTAATATAACAGTATAGATAGGACAATCTATACATCATTATATAACTAGCTGAATTTATCGCTTGCTTTTAGCATTGTTTCCTCCCGTTTTGTCAGTATAGAACTGTGACCCGTTATTTGGGTCACAACCCTCCAGTTGAAAACTACACACATAACATAATTAGTAGAAACTAGGGGCCAAACCATAAAAATGTTGTCCTGGGCCCCCTGAATTGTAGCGACGGTCCTGGCACTACAGAGAAGTGAAGTTGAAGGTAGGCTGTAATTTGTTGACTCATAGGGATACACAATTACTTGGACTAAATATTTTGGCTTAAGACAACCCACATGGACGAGCTGTTGTGAAGATTGAAGAGTGTAGAGTCATACTCTGTGTTTGACTTGACTGTTCATAAAAATCTGATGTTACAAAGACCCCGGGGAAGCAGAATGACTAGACTTTCCCATGACTACAGACTGCAGACCCTCTGTGAGGAGGACCATTCAAATCTGGACTGGGGGAATAGTGTTATTTTTGTCCCATCCTCTGCTGTCACTCAAACTCAAGACTTCTTGATAGATAGATGGATAGATGGGGCCAATATTTATTTATGATTGTATCAGTTCTACTGTGTATAATCATGCTTTTTTTTCCTCTCC
>NW_015778525.1:0-1002 GCF_001515625.1 Sinocyclocheilus rhinocerous | reverse complement strand
CTCGCATTGCCTCAGTCATGCATTAGAGTCATGTGCAATACTAAAACAGACTATAAACTTAAAGGCAGTCGTTATATTTCATATATTTTCGGGTGTTTTCTGCTCAGCATAAGCTTAATAATATCTTTGATGGACATCAAGGCTGGAGTTTTGAGGCCAGCTGTATTTAAAGGACCACTGTGTGTTACAGCGTGCGCTTTCAACTTTACATGTTTTAACTTTTAGCACTTCTTTCAGTTGATTGGGAGACTTTCAGTACATATGTATGTGTGCTTAAAGGAACAGTTCACTCATAAATTAAAATTGTGAGAACATATACTTCTTCCTTCACATGTATTACAGTATACATATACATTAGGTAGTAAAAACAATCATCATGTATGAGATAGAAGAGTAACATAAAAGTTCTATAAAAGAAGTCCATAAGACTTGTATTCCATGCCTTTTGAAGCCATAGAGGTTGTAAACCAGAATTAATCAGTCATTATTCACTGAAATGTTCTCATGAGTATCATAAATGCATCAGATTTGAATGTCAAATCTAACCAAGATTTTTTGCAAAACTCCAAAAACCTACCTATGTTCAATGCACAATTGACTGCAGCTTCCAGTTGAAATTAAAAATAGGGGAAGTAAAACACCAAGGACATTTCTTCCTTTTCACATTATTTGAGATTCAAGTAAACTAATACATTTTGATGTTTGCACCACATAACCAGCTCTATTATTATGGCTTTTCTGATGTTGTAAAATTGCTCGGTAGCGCACCTGGTACAGCTTTGCATTTACTTGGATACGAATCCGGTGAAACAAAAGTCACAATAAAAGAGCTCAAAGGCTCTAAGCTAAAATGGCATGGTTACTTCAGCAAATGTGTTTTTATTTCATGTTTGCTTTTGTTAACACTTCAGCGTAGGGTTTAGTGTAGGTGGTATGTTATTTTCAAACACAAAAGAGCAGGAGTGTCAAACTCAGTTCCTGGAGGGCCGCAGCCCTGCAGAG
>NW_015778524.1:0-1001 GCF_001515625.1 Sinocyclocheilus rhinocerous | reverse complement strand
AGTTAGAGGAATATCTATTCAGAAGACATTCTAACACAACTGCTGTCTCCAGTGCTGTCTTACATCGATGCCTTCATCGAGCAGATCTTTAATGACTTGCACGCACAGAAGTTTCATCTTGACGCTCGACTGTGAAGAACAGCAGTGAAGAAAATGACTTACTGTACGTTTTGTGCAGAGAGCATCAAGACAAACAACACAACACCTATTAAAGAAGTTAGACTTGCCATTCTAGCTAAGGTGCTCATTTCTGCAAGGACCCAGTCAGGACAGTCGAGATCTCCACAAAAGCGGAACCTCTGAAATAAAAGAAAGCAGCAAAATGGGTTCGTTAAGAATGTTTACGTCTATTGCATTGCCTCTACGTAACGTTACTTGAAACGATTAACGTTAGCGTTCGCTATCCACAAAAAAATAAAATAAATATCCACTAATCACAGCGGACACATATTATAATTGTAATGGTTTCAAATTTGAAACCAGAATAAACCGAGCTATTGTTCATTAAGAAATAAGATAAATAATACCATTTTGACATGTACTCAGTCAGTCAGCTGCTCTTCTACTTCTTCTTGTGGTAAAGTAACGGGGGCTAACAAGCTTTAGGGTACGCCACCTACTGGACTGGCTGTATCAGTGTTGCAGTTTATCGTATTATCATATTATACCTGTTTTTATACAGTCTATGTATTATACATTATAATTACATTGTATGTTAAAAAAATGTATATAATGATGATATTTATAAGCAAATAAACTACTCAGAAGCAGCAGATGCCAAAGATGCGCTACGTTTGTATAGGTCATCGCAAAAATCGGACAGGTAAAGTGACCTTTTGAAATGTTTCTTGAGTAGCAAATCAGCATAGCAAAATAAATTACATTTTAAAATATTCAAATAGAAAACAGTTCATTCAAATTGTAAACATATTTCACATTACTACCGTTTTTACTGTATGTTTTTAGGGCTGCACGATAAATCGCATGCGATATTTAACGCG
>NW_015778523.1:0-1002 GCF_001515625.1 Sinocyclocheilus rhinocerous | reverse complement strand
GATTTTTGCTGACAGTCTGCACAAGGTCTAAGACCTGGAATGTGTGTTTCAAAATAAGGGAGACATCCAAAATGTGAATTGTTGGTGGTACGTCAGGTACTACAGGACCAGGGTTGGCTCCCAAGTTTGCTACTTAGGACAAACACTGATCAAACAGACATAAACAAACTAATAAAGATCTTCAGGATTGCTTGAAAATTACAAGCGTTTGATCAGAGCTGGATCTAAACTCTGCAGTACAGTGGACCTCCAGGAGCACAACTGAGGAATCCTGATTTAGGTATTTGATCCACTTTTAATCTGAATAGGCCTGTCTCAATGTCCTTACATTCGATGCAAACACAAAGTGTAGGCCCCCAAATACTTCTTGGATCACTTTAGTCTTACTTTAGTTTGGGGTCCAATCCTGCTTTTGGAGGGCTGCCTAGAAGCTTCTAGTAACCCTGAAGACCTTGATTAGCTGGTTAAAGTGTGTGAATTAGTATTGGAGCAGGAGAAGGGTTGGACGCCATTGGCTTTTGTGATGTTTTAGTTGACCACCGGGCGGCACTGCTGTCAAAGTAGTGCAATGCTCTACAGTTGGGTTGACATTCTGACCTCTAGAAGACGGACAAACTTTTTAAAACTGAAATGTGCTATGGGCCATATGGTGTATTTTATTCGCTTGAGCTCATTAGGAGTGTATGCTCTAATATACCAGGTCCTTTCATCAGAGGTGCACTGTGGGTCTCTGTGATTGGACGGCTGCCAGGAGTTGACTTTTGACCTTTAAAGGTGCAGCCCTGCCGGAATGACAGTTGTGGTGATTCTAGACTTTCTCTTTATCACTCTCAGTCGAGCTATGTGTACACACCCTGTTGAAATATATTTACTCAGTGTCTGAGAGGGTACGTTATCACCCTCTGAGGGTACAGCACTTTATTTTGGCCAACGTGAAATGCCCATTTGTCACGACAACACTGTGACCTGCCACTCAGGAATGCCCGCCCTATCCAGGGCATG
>NW_015778522.1:0-1002 GCF_001515625.1 Sinocyclocheilus rhinocerous | reverse complement strand
GGATAAAAGCGTCTGCTAAATGACTAAATGTAAATGTAAAACAAATTCAATTCTTCGATTCTGAAGTTGAAATTCGATTCTTAACCTCAAAGCAGCTCTACTGAAAACAATAGAGTCATTGTTCAGTTCAGTTTAATAACAGTGTAAAGTTCATCGATTTATAAAATCAATTTATTTCAGATGTAAGCAGCTCTACTGAAGACAATAGTGATGTTATTCTGATCAACTTCGTTTGATGATTCAGGTCAATAACAGTGTTGAATTCGATTGTGCTATAAAGCAGCTCTACTGATACGAGTCTGATCTGTTTGATGAGTCTGAGTGAGTGTGAGTCTGTTCAGAAGCTCTCGAGTGATCTGATGTGTTCGGTCTTGATCTGGTGTGATCAGGTGCAGGATTGACGGCGTGGAGGACAAGCGTATCATCAGCATGCAGATCGACCGCAGGAGTCACTCTCTGTTCGTGGCCTTCACCTCATGCGTGGTCAAAGTCCCGCTGTCCCGCTGCGAACGGCACGGCAAGTGTAAAAAGTGCGTATGCTTTCTCTCTATGTGCCCCGTTCGTACAGACCGCTCTACACGATTAACCCTCATGCGTGTCTCTCTCAGGTCCTGTATCGCCTCCAGGGACCCCTACTGCGGCTGGGTGTCAGAGGGCGCCTGTAAAGAAATCTCATCGGACTCGAAGTAAGCGGCTCATTCTCAGTCTGTGATTATAGACGGCGCGAGCCAAGCGCTGATGTCAGTGTGGTTTGAGCTGCTGGAGTTTCTCATCTGGAAAAGAGCGTTTGAGCCCAGAAAGCCTCCAGAACTCATCTCTTTATTAATATAGTGTATTGAACGCACAGCATGTTTCCGCCGTCACGTCACATTATTATTTCTGTTCTGATTGAATTTCCTCTTCAGAAATGTAGCCGTTACGTGATCGGCTTGTGCAGTTTCTCTGAAGTGAAGGATTATGGGATACGATCGGTGTCTGCAATTTAAAGGCTTTTGACTTGAT
>NW_015778521.1:0-1002 GCF_001515625.1 Sinocyclocheilus rhinocerous | reverse complement strand
GCCTACATTTTGGAGACACTGATACTAACTTTAAATAAAGACTTTACAGAATGCTAAAATGTTTTATATTGTCCAATTGCAAGAGGCCATTTTTTCAGTGATTCAGGATGAAATTATTTTTTCTTTCTGCTTGGAAAGAGAAATTATGTGGGCTCTTGTTCTGTAAAAAGGCCATGACCATCCAATAATGTGTGTCACTGTCATTAGACTCATTTGGCATCTGTTTGCAATTCCATTAGGTCATTGGTGTCTAAACCTGCTACTGGAGGGCCACTCTTCTGCAGAGTTTAGTTGTAATTCAACACAACTAACCCAGTTAATCAATGTCTTCAGGAATATTAGAAACTCCAGGAAGGTGTGTTGAGCCCCCATCCTGGTTTTTAGATAAACAGGAAGTGATTATAACATTATATGACTATATGAATCTTATGGGGGGGAAAAACCATTTGAGAAGATAATTGGTGTATTTCCCTTTATTTTTAACTGTTTTTGTTCAGTGTACAAATAATCATGGTCAACTATTAAACATCTATTTTTATTGAAGTCCAAAAAGCTCAATAACAGGATACTAATGTATTTTTTCATCCTTGTTAAAGGCTCTGAGATGTTGATATGGATATCTGTGTTTCAGCTAGTGAATAATGTCAGGCTGAAGCCCATTTATTTGAAAGCAGATGAATTATATGGAAATGCAAAGCCAGAATCATGTTACTTTCATGTCATCAGTGCAAAATATAGGTTAGCAATGTAATTAAACCAACATACGATACCTATACCAGGGGTTGGCAAACTTTTAGCAGGACTGGGGTGAACTGCATTAGGCTAATATTGTAGACCTACTGATGTGTTGGGTTTTGCTCAATATGATGTTAAGTGCAGTGGGCTTGCTGCGGTTAAATATCTAAAAAAAGAGACGTCCTAAGTCCCAGACGAAACCTAAAATACTATGTAGAGGACACAAAATAATTTAATAATTATAATATGACCGCGTGGTGAACCTAT
>NW_015778520.1:0-1001 GCF_001515625.1 Sinocyclocheilus rhinocerous | reverse complement strand
GACTCTCATTCTGACGGCACCCATTCACTGCAAATGATCCATTGGGGAGCAAGTGATTTAATGCTACATTTCTTCAAACCTGTTCTGATGAAGAAAAAAAAAACTCATCTACATCTTGAGTGGCCTGAGGGGTGAATACATTTTCAGCATTTGTATTTTTTATTTTTGGGTGAATTTGATTACAACAATAAATATAACAATATAATTATTGCTATTACATAATGATAAACAGTATTGATAATAATAAATAATGCCATGTGTGCACTGAATTGCAATTACGTCAAGGAAACTACTGAGCTACATAATACATAAATGCACATTTTGGAAATGAAGAAATGTCAAATATGGTTACTTTATTGATACAGCTAAGCCAATGCACAGCCTCACTATTCAGAAACCAACACAACTCAAGGTCAAGATTATGGGGTTATTATACAGTGTGTATAGATTGAATGCAATGTAAGTTGCTTTGGATAAAACTTATCTTTCAAATGCATTAATCTAATTCTCTAAGTGTGGTTCAGAGAGTGTTTTGAGTCGTCGTGAATTAATAGCTTCTTTAGAAAGTACAGAATTTCTGATTAATCAACACATCTTGCACTATTTTTATGCTGTCTATACAGCCATTGACAGGCTGACACTGGTATGCAATTATTTATTCTTGGTATATTATTGTGACACCATTAAATTCTGATTTTTCTGTCCCTAAACAGCACATAAAGGAAATATATGTCATGTAGAGGCTCTATGTGAATGGTTAATGGCCAGAAAAGGCTGCTACAGCGTATCAAAAACCTGGCAGACCAAGATAGCGGCATAATCATTTGAATGAGCTTTTGCTACACCAATGCATTATTGAGATACCATAAAATATCGATCAACCCCTAAATAACACTTAAAAGCATAGATCACAAAAAAGGGAAAATTCTGTCATTATTTATTCACCCTAAAGCTGTTCCAAACCTGTAAGAGTGACTTTCTTCTGTTGAACACAAAATAAG
>NW_015778519.1:0-1002 GCF_001515625.1 Sinocyclocheilus rhinocerous | reverse complement strand
TACTCATACTATATTTGCAGTACGCATACTGTGCACAATATGTGAGTTTTCTATATGCATGGAATACTAAAATGTATGTTGTATGCAGTATGCAATGTGCAGTATGCTAGTATTCCAGTGTATAAAGTGTTTCAATCCATAATATTGCACTAGCATACCACTCCTACTATTTTTGCAGTATGCATACTGTGCACAATATGTGAATTTTCTGTATGCATGGAATACTGCAGATGCTGTCTTGTTATCTTGTGTTCAGATGCCTGATGTTTGGGACTCAGTTGTGTGAGACAGTTATTATATCAAATGATTTTGATGACAGACTTGGTTCAGGCATTACAAAACTAACTTTTTCGTGCAATGAGATTGGTCCACTGGTTAGTCAATGTATTCAGTAAATGTGTTTACGTTGTAGTTTATGTGCATGTCTACTTAACGGTTAAATGATGCACCTCATTTGAGCGCAAATGTGTTTTATGCACATTTTAAGATTTTATGCACGTCTTGGTGTTTCCATGCAGCATTTTTGATGCAATACCCCAAAATTTGCATCAAAATACGTGCATGGAAACAGTTATTGACATGTTTGAGACATTAATGAGATCGCATAAGTGATTGTTCTTTCCTACAGGTGGACACACTCTTGTGAAGCTGAAGGATGTCAGAGTCTCTAAAGCACCTTCTCGCTGCCGGCCAGATCCACCAGGTAAAGTTTTCCACAGAGCTTCTGCTCGGTCTCCACGTGCTCCTGCTTGATGTTGATGAGGAATATGCTGTGGCTCCTGGAGCTGTGCTCATTCATATCTGACACACAACAGCACAGCAGTCCGATCAGTTCATTCACAACCCTTTCACTTCTACATTTGCATTCATGCATTTGGTAGACGCTTGTATCCGAAGCGACTTGCATTGCATTGAAGGCCTGCATGTGATCAGTTCATGCATTCTCTGGGATTCAAACCCGTCACCTACTGTTTGAGCTACAGCCATGCTTCTGTGCTTTTC
>NW_015778518.1:0-1002 GCF_001515625.1 Sinocyclocheilus rhinocerous | reverse complement strand
TCTTGAGATATGTTATACTCTTCATCCGTCTGCTTCTGATTTACAATGGACTACATGTGTTTGTAGCGTTACATAATGAATGCATGTGTGTGAACGCTGCCGCTGGAGAGATCAGTGTTATACGGCTACTCTCCATTCCTCTGCATAAAAACCACGAGTCCCGTTGATTTTAGCGGAGCACGGCAACTGGCGGCACGTTCGGATGCGCGCGGGCGCTTGCGAGTTCAGCATAATGAATGCGTAACTCTGAATTAGCATGCCCTGTTACGCTGATATTATGAGCTGGTCACAGCGAAGGACCACTTCATAAATAAACATCCAGCGCTGTTTCCATGGCAACCGCTTTCTCCAACCATTCACGTCAATTTGGAAGTCATCAAAAATAATTCTGGCATAAAATATTCAATTGTAATGCTAATTAAATGGCAATTTATCCATCCGAAGGTGTAAAATGTCGGTCCGCACAAAAGTGTGGAGTGAGGAAACGAGAATAGAAAACAAGATGTAAGGAGGCAAGTTAAAGACAAGGTGACAAGGTTAAACTTGTCCGAATGCATCCAGTTTTCCGTCTAATAGGAGCTAAACGCCGGCCGTCTGATATCCATCCCAATGAATAACTTCATATCATACTTCAAAAATCTTTGATTGCCTTGGTGTTAGCATGTCTCTAAGCTAATGGCACAATACGCTGAACTACTTCAAGTAACATACTAAATTAAGTGTGAATTTTTGTAAAACATACTCCAATAATCTTTATTTACAACTTTGAAAAAAAAAATTAGTTTGGTTGTAATAAATTATTGTAATAGAGATTTTTTTTTTTTTTTTGCCATTTGCATTGTTGTTAGCATGTCACTAAGCTAACTGCACAATACTCTGAATTACTATTTTTTAGATTTATTTTTTGGCGTTTTTTGACTTTATTAGTATAGGATGGTGTAGAAGTGACAGGAAGTGAAGTGGGAGAGAGAGAGAGAGGGGGGGAGGGATCAGAAAGGTTCT
>NW_015778517.1:0-1002 GCF_001515625.1 Sinocyclocheilus rhinocerous | reverse complement strand
CTTCTTTTCAAATCGGCAAAGCTCATTGTTCCAAGCCAATTGAGACAAGAAATGCTGATGATAATTCATAAATCACATCTAGGAGTTGTGAAATGTAAAGAAAGAGCCACGGATGTTCTGTATTGGCTGAACATGTCAACCCAAATTGAAGAGTTTGTTTCTCAATGTCCTCTGTGCAATAATAGCAATCCAAGAGAGCCAATGATATCGCATTTAATACCAGGAAAGGCCTTGGTCAAAAATTGGCACAGATCTGTTCCATTTCAATGGATCGGATTACTTACTGTCTGTTGATTATTACTCTAAATTCCCAGAAATCAGCAAACTGTCTGAAACAACTGCTCAGAGTGTAATTGTGGCCATGAAGTCCATGTTCGCAAGGCATGGAATACCAGATACTGTAGTCTTAGTCAATGGTTCATAGTACGCCAGCACAGAGCTCAGTAACTTTGCGAAAGCATGGGAATTTGAACATGTGACGTCCAGCCCAGGACACGCACAGTCGAACGGACAAGCTGAACGAGCAGTCCAAACCATAAAAGACCTGTTAAAAGAAAGCTCAGAGTGGCAAAAGTGACCCTTACATTGCTTTGTTGGAATACTGAGATACACCATTGGATGGCATTGGGTACTCGCCGGCACAGTTACTAATGGGACGTCGGTTGAAATCCAAGACACCTACCTCAGTCACCTTATTGTCACCCGAAAACAACATACAGATCCAAGACAATCTGAAACAAAGACAGGACATGCAAAAGGCTTACTCTGACAGACAAACAAGACTGCTTCTAGATGTTCACATAGGAGAAAGTGTGAGAGTACAACGAGGAGATGTCTGGCAATCTGCAGTAATCATCAAAAAACATGAACAACCGAGATCCTTCATCATACAAACTCCAGATGAAATGACATACAGGAGGAACAGAAAACATTCTCAAGACTGGAGAGAAAAGTTTCACAGACAACACAGTCAATGACACTAATAGTGTGATGGACTCACAT
>NW_015778516.1:0-1002 GCF_001515625.1 Sinocyclocheilus rhinocerous | reverse complement strand
TTTTATAAATTTTGTCTTGGCAATTATCTGAAATGTAGTATATTACATTTTTTTTAATATTTTATTTTGTTTCAGTTAAAGTTTTTTTAAAGTTTATACAATTAACAATTTTTTTTTTTGTTGTTGTTTTAGTTTTGGTTAATAATCTGTAAAAAGCTATTATCATTATTTTTATTTATTTTATTTTTTTCTGAAAAATCCAAATACTTGGAATGTAGTGCATAAATCATATGCAACATTTTTATGGTTAATGTGATGGTTTTTATGTCCTTGTCACCTGTCAAATTCTACTTTTGTGTTCCTTGCAAAAAAAGAAAAAAGAAAAGCATTCAGGTTTGGAATGCCATTTTTGGGTGAACTATTCATTTAATTATCATATTAATTATCCTGCCGCTCCGCCGCAGGTATCTCAGCATCAGGAAGAGCTTTCTAGTAGATTTCTGAATTCGTTTATATACATATATATATATGATTTTGTTTTCATTTTAATTTTTAGTTAAAGTTTAGTCATTTTGCTGTGTGTTGTTCTTAATTGGTTTATTTTTTTAACATGTCTATAGTTTTTCATTTTTATTTCAGTTTTAGTTATTTTAGCGAATCAAGTTAAACTAAATGAAAATAAGAAATGTTGCCTTGGCAGCTAGCTGAACATTTTATTTTTATTTTTTTCAAAAAGTAATTAAAATGTTTTTTTTTTATGGTTTTAGTTTTAGCTAATTATAATAACCCAACCTTCCACATGGTGGTCCCCACTATCCACATGTTCAAAAAATATAAATAAATAATAGTTAATAGTTATTTTAGCTAATTTGAATGCATGCTAAATTCTGAAGCCCCTTAGTTGAGAACCACTGCTTAGGATTTATTTTGATTCATTTTTATTTATTTTGCCATTAAATGTCCTAATTTTACAAACATGGAAGTGAAAATGTTTTGATAGTATCATCATTAAAAACTTTGTTAATGAAAATGTATGCATGTTTTATTATGGTGTGATTTTAT
>NW_015778515.1:0-1000 GCF_001515625.1 Sinocyclocheilus rhinocerous | reverse complement strand
TTTTTATTAAACCTCTGTTTTGGAAGTTGTAAGTTATTGGAGTTTAAGTTCTGTGAAACTCCAGATATTATTGGCCTGATGCTTTAACATGGTGGTGGAATTTCATTGATTATGAGGGGATTTTCTTAAGGGTGCAAAAACCAGTTTCATGTTGATGTTGGCTCGCACAATCCCATTTCAGATGTGTGCATTTTTACAGTTTGTCTTCTGAATTTGTCCATAATTCCTCACAGATTTCTGGTGCATACCTTGTCTTATACATGTGCAACTGTAGCAACATGGTGCTTTTTTCCTGGTCACCATCGTTTTGATCCCCCTCCCCATGCAGTGTAATTTTTACTTTTACTTTTTACTTTTACTTTTATCAGGAAAAGCTTCCATGGTTGTGTAGATGTTCCATGCACAGCTTTTTCCCCTAAAAAAATAAATTTTAAAAAATCTTATGACTGGACTAATTTTATTTTCTAAATTTGTAAACTGATGTATATTTTAAAAGAAATAAAACTATTTTAAACAATTGTTTTGAACTGTACACTTTTGCAGTGTCACCTCCAGGCACTACTATGATTCACGGATGTGTGTTTTTTCTGTCATACGATGTCTTCTAGCCGTGGAGCGGCAGTGACGTTGCAGGAGTGCCTACTGCTGGTCATGAGGGTCCGGTGCTCGTCAGTGGGTGGATACAAGCACCTTGCAACAGTGTGCCAACAGTCCTTAGTTGTAATTGTCAAAACGATTACAGGCACTAATTAGGGTCAGTAAAGCATATCAGCAGAGCTGACGAGAACTATTTGCAGTTTTGTATGGCAGGTTCCAGGATAATTGCATAAATTAACACCTCGAGACTGTTTAAAAAAAGCAGCATCATTTTAGAAAAAAAATTAAAAAACTTTACTCCTGTGATTCATTTATAATTCTAGTCAAGTTTTTTGTGCAGGACTGTTATTTTTCATTATGAGTGAAGTGACATGTGGCCAAGTATGGTGACCCATACTCTGAA
>NW_015778514.1:0-1002 GCF_001515625.1 Sinocyclocheilus rhinocerous | reverse complement strand
CCACTTCCAATAGGATAGGAGGGGTTTACGGAAAGGTCTGTTTTAATCGCTCTCACGCCGATTTTATTCGTTCATCGATGACTATCATCTCGAAACGACAGCGCATGCATATAAGGTAAGTTTGCACGCTTCTCTCGGTCTATTGTTCGTTGCATGCAACGACGCTACCGTGCACTAGTTCGTGCACTTCGTTGACAAAGAGAACATTACATTGTCGCTTTCTAAGCATTAGACTTGAGACTTGAATCGCCCTCGATGATCGTGACTGTGTAGGCTGATGTAAGTTGCTAGTTGCATCCGTTAACGTGTTGACATCGTAGCGCGCGTGTATGGTTCATGTATGTAACAGTGGTCTGTCAAAGTACCGATACAATTCAATTACGTGACTGAATATCTAAATTAAAATCCCAGGCCATTTGAAGTTCGTCTCGTTCAAACGACGCACAAGGCACACGCAGTTATAGGACTGTCAGTGAATCGTGAAGGTGTTTTCACTGGAGACGTCATGTTATTAAATATTTGAACTAATATACTGTTGTTTTATCCTTCCAACTACGCTTTATCATCTTTAGGAGCACCGGCTTGTGAATTATCTTAATTAACTTGATTAACTTTATTGCCAGATATCCTTTTCATTGTCTGCTCTGGGGAAAGTGTGAAAGCTCATCATTCATTCTCATGAATATTAATTGATGTTATACAAATTCCATGCTATCAGACTAATATAATTGCGCTGCTGTGGTTGAATATAAAGGCACAATGAGTCGACGTTGTGCATTCCTTCCTTAATATAATCTGAATTAAATTCAATAAACATTGTCATTATTTATGGAGGAATATGAATACAGATGTATAAGTGGTATGATGTTCTTAAACTTTCATGTGTAGTGTAGCACATTAACTTTTCTCATGTAGATTGGCAATACAGAAATGACTTGATTTAACTTTTACATTAAGAATAGCCTTTCTGAGTGACAACTTTCTCTTTGGAAAAAATCAATG
>NW_015778513.1:0-1002 GCF_001515625.1 Sinocyclocheilus rhinocerous | reverse complement strand
TTTTTTTTTAACAAAAAACAACACAAATACTGTAATACATAACTTTATAAATACTTATGAATTAATCAATAATCATGAATTAAGTGTTCTTCCATCATATGTTTTATCAAATATATTTAACTATATTAATGTTAACCAAGTAAAAAGTGAGCCAGATTCATCTTCTAGTCTTATCATAGTTTCATATGTATATGAACCTATTTATAGACTTCCAAAAATTTATATTTAAGCTCTATTTAAACAAAGATGGAGGTGATCTAATAAATAATGATAAATATTCTGTGTAATCAAGAGTTCAAAAAGACATGCATTGGTCTGCGGAGGCAAAACAAGCCGTGCCCTCTAGCTTCAGGAGCTGGTATTGACAGGATTTATCCACTCCTTGCAGATCATCTTCATCAGAGTGATGTTTGATGGTCATCATACCCGTCATCTCATTTACACTCTCATTGACTCGAAGGCAAACCACTGAGGCAGAAAAGCAGTGTAAAGTCATCCATGCACCATCCTTTACCTTTAGAATGAGGTTCTGTATCATTAGTCCTGGGCTCATGAGGATGGGATTTGTAATATTTATTCTTTCACAGCACCTCACTCTAATTTGAGACATAATCCAGTGTTAAATATAGTAACTTTAAAGCCACTGGGAAACCACATTTCACATTTCAGTGTAATGTTTTATATTAGAGGACCTTTATCAGTTTTGTTGAAATGGCAATCAAAATTAAATATACATTAAACATTAAAATGAATTTGTTAAAAAATAAATAAATGTAAATACATGTTTTTTTGGAAATAACTTTTTCACAATGCTGTATGGACTCTGTGAATTAAACTTCAGGTAAGCAGACTGAATCAGCAGAGAAGCACTTTAGAGTTCTGTAGAAATCATAACATAGCATAATAATGCATAACAACATTACACAGTGGTGACAGATAACACCATACATTCAGGGTGCTATGCAAGTGTTTTCCCCACAGTGCACTATAGCGTAATTACTT
>NW_015778512.1:0-1002 GCF_001515625.1 Sinocyclocheilus rhinocerous | reverse complement strand
ACAATTTATTTTAGCTACATTTAAATAAAAAAAAAATGTTGAAAGGTAGGTAACTAAATTTGTTTATACTGTAGCTAAAATAAATCGATTGCAACCACTTACCTTAAAAAAAATTTGTAAATTCAATGAATATTTTTTTCAATGTAAATAAAGAGACAATAAAACGGTTGAAGCTTTCATAGTGTATCCTTTAAAAACAAATTAGTTCAATAATCCAGTAGTTTTAAGGGACAAAAACTGCAGACTGGTTGAGGACTTCTAAAACATGAGGCACGTGCTGAACTGAAAGTGTGTCACTGCTTGGAGACTGGCATCATTACTGCTGCCGCACTTCCTACAGGAACATCATCTCTTCTCATCTTCATGAACTGAATTCTGGAAATAGTCTCCTGCTGAGCGTCTTCAGGTGGCTTCAAACATCTGATCAGACCTCAGCCAGCCTGACATTAACGTGACAAACTTTGAATGAGATTCAGACATACTTCAGTATGAACTGATTTGACTTCAGCGGCACAGAGAGTCACAGATGAGGAAAGTCAACAGGTTCTCATAGTCTGTGTATTTAGTAAAGTTCAATCAACCCATGAACAAAAACAACTACATTTAATTTTTCCACCACAATTGTTGAATATGAATAATGCAAGAGTTATGTGTAAAAGATCTTTATTCTTATTATTAACATAGTTATAGGTGGAATCCAAACTCTGCAAAATGTAAAACATTACAATAGTTCTTCATGTCTTCTTCATTAAAGAATTTCTTCAACTATACAGACTAGATTTCGGCTTTTTTTGTTATATAAAAGTCACATTATAACGGTCTCAGAAACTTTCCCCCATGCCTTCATTAGTTTTTATCTACTTTTAACCTCTTAAGACCCGAGAAAATATTTTTAGGAAAAAAAAAACGTTTTTTTCATGTCTTTACATTGTTTAGAGCATAAAAAAAAAATAATTGAAATGATATTTCGTTCATAAGTTATGCTATGTCCTCGGTAGAGGA
>NW_015778511.1:0-1002 GCF_001515625.1 Sinocyclocheilus rhinocerous | reverse complement strand
CGAAGATGGATGGCATCCAGACTGGGGCATCTGAGGAGTTTCATGTGTAAACACGGCAGAGCGTAGCATCGTAAACTCCCAGAAGCCCTCTGGTTTCTGTACATCAGATGTGCGATGTGCCTTCTGCACTGATAAGCCCTCATCATGTGACCCTATCTCTGCCCTGCAGATGCCAAGATCTCTCTCACCTGCTCACCCCAGGAGGGCGACATCAATCAGTTCTAAATGCTGGATGCCCCCCAAATGCCTGTCCTACTTCAACATATACAAGAGACTGACACACTAGATCTTTCATTTCTATTTCCTTTCATTCATATGCACGCTCTTAAAAAATATTGGCATCAATGTTTCCATTACTATCTAATGTGAAACCTTTCTATTGCACAAAAGTTTATTAACTGGGAGTTAGCAATATGACTAAAATTTTATTTGACAATATGATTTCATGATAAGAATATATATCGATATATAGGTTAGGCTGCCATCACTTTAAGACCTAATGCGTGGATCCAATATACTGACACAGATCTGGTTTCTTTCCCATCAGTTTCTGTTCACTTAAAGGGATAGTCGACCCAAAAATAAAAGTTCTGTCATCATTTACTCAACCTCATATTAGTCCAAACCTGTTTGACTTCATTTCTTCCGTGAAATGCAAAAGAATATATTTTGAAGAAGGTTAGTAACTAAACCGTTTCTTTCCCATTGACTTCCACTGTATCTACAAAAAATACAATGCAAGTCAATGGGAACCAAAACTGTTTGTTTACCAGCTTTATTCATTTTTGGATAGACTATCCCTTTAAGACATTACTGACTGTGTTTACATGAATATTCATCAAGACATTTTTCTTTCTTTCTGTAATTAACCATTCAATCACAATATTCAGCAAAACAGAACTAAATTCTGGGTTTGGGGGACTTTCTGTCAGCGCATTACGTTTTTATCTCTTTTTAACATCAAGCATGATACACACTTTATTTTCTCATTCATGCATGCTT
>NW_015778510.1:0-1001 GCF_001515625.1 Sinocyclocheilus rhinocerous | reverse complement strand
CATTAAATTGATCAAAAGTGACAGTAAAGACATTTAAAATGTTATAAAAAAAAATTATCTTTCAAATAAATACTGTTCTTTTGAACTTTCATCAAATAATCCTGAAAAAACATCATGGTTTCCACAAAAATATACAGCAGGACAACATTAGCATTTTTATGCATTCTTCATAACCTAAACGTGAGTAGGGCTATCACGATTATAAAATCCTGAATGCATTTTGCACGTGTTGATTAAGTGGCGTGTTCCACAGACGAGAATCCACGAAAAGCATTATTAGACCACTTTCTAAGGCTGCACAAAGATTAAAACCATTTAAAAATCATCGTAAAGCATAGTGCTATTGTGAATTCACAAAGGCTGTGATTCAGATAAATAAATATATGCGCTGCGGGTTTAATATGCTCTTTATTTATATGCGTGTAGGTTACATGCATTGTCCTCACTAATACGTTTTTGTTTGAAAAACGTCTCCGTTTTGGCCTTCTGTCCACACTGAGATGCTGTTTTTGTCAAGGAAAATTGAGCTTTTTGAAAACCCTCTACAAAGTGGATAAATCTGAAACAGCCGTTTTTGCGTTGTAGTGTGGACTGTGAAAACGGAGGCTTTTGAATATGATGATGCATGTTTAGTCATATTGTACCAATAGATATCTGTTTATACTGGTATTGTGGCTGTTATTTGCTATTACCTTTCACACTGTTGCTAAAGATATGTTACTTTGTACACTCTTCATATAACAGTCCTGCAAAGATGACAGAAAATGTACTCAGAATTGCTGTACTGTGGCAAAACATGTGGGCAGTTGCGTTTTAAATCAAACATATAATGGGGAGTGAGTGCGACCTGGACGCATCAGTGAATGATGAGATATTTTCGTAAATAGAATCCTGCCAGAAGAATTTCATGAAAACTTATGTCTGTTCCTTCTGTATCATCTCAGTGAACACAAAGGTTTTACACATGGGCAGTACGGTGAATTTAATGTGGATGAGAGACT
>NW_015778509.1:0-1002 GCF_001515625.1 Sinocyclocheilus rhinocerous | reverse complement strand
CGGCGCTGGGAGAGGAAGTCACTGCAGGTAAGGAAAGCAAAGCAGCGGAATAATGTGGTAACACACCATTGAGTCATTTGACACGAGTGCAAATGAAGAAAACCAGAGCTTATTTATGTATAAATCATGATGTCATCCATTACCCATGATGCATATTGGCCATTCATTGTTGCCATTAGCAACAGCCTGAGACTCTTTAATATGCTTTGAAATGTTATGTTACTGACCCTTGGGTATTTATAAAAGTGCTGTGCTTTTGAAGCAAAAATAGTCTGTTTATCTGTTTGCAAAGGTCTATTTTTAGTGATTGTAAGTTCTGTAGTTTTTTTGTGTTTTGCCTGTATTTTAAAGGGATGGTTTACCCACAAATGAGCATGCATTTACTCACCCTCATGTTTTTATAAACTTGAATAACTCATGTCTTCTGCGTTGACATACGTCCTCTTTGATGAACTCCTCGAATCACTGAGAGCCACTTCACAAACTAGAGATATCATGAGTTTCGCCCATATCAGGAATGTTAAATCAGGTTAATTGAGTTCAGCATTGTCGATTAATTGCACATTGATACTTGTGTGCAGACAAAACGGGAGTGAATGTGGAGTGAGTGAAGAGAAAAGAGAAAAGAGTGTGTAGGCTATTAATAATTGTCTTGAGATCAGAAAATATCAGTTTTTACTGTGTTTTCTTTATTGTGTGTATTCAGACTACTGTGTGTTAAAAGAACTGGGGAAGTGAAAGGACAGTATGTGTTTTAGGGTAAAAACTAGCCTATAGATATAGTATTTATGGATGGCTTTGTTAGCGTATCACGTTGTGACAGTGTTATTCATATTTATAGCTCGCATTTTAAACAATTTTTCATGCAAAGTGCATAAAAATTTAAACCACACTGAAGTAAATGACACTATTGTCTTCTGTAGAGCTGTGCTGCCTTATAGCTGAAATTGAATTTATTTTATAGTTGAATAATTTTACAGCACTAACTGTTATTCTCCTGTT
>NW_015778508.1:0-996 GCF_001515625.1 Sinocyclocheilus rhinocerous | reverse complement strand
GCTCTTATGTGTTACATAAGGTGGATACTGATATTATAACGTTAACCAGCATTATTGAATTACTATCTTAACTATTGGCAAGACTGCATTACATGACTATTGTAACTAATTGGTTCACATGAATCAGCAGGCGGTGTAACTTGGGTAATATCAGCAGAAAATGTTTCAGAGGTTGAGCTAGAGATAAATTTTTGATAAGCAATTATGAAGACAAACAGTACTTTCTTTACAGGAACGTCACTGATGAATCATTCACAGTATAAGCAGGAACACAAATAATGTCAATGCTGATTTCATGTTGACTTTAACAATAATGAGGAAAACTGTAATTATACACACCAAAGAGTTTGCAAAATACTCTCCAAATAAAACATAAGAGACATTTAATGAACTATAAACACCAGGAGATCTGTGTTCTCAAAGTAGTTCCTCCAGTAAGGTCTGATCTTCCGCTGTCCACCGATATCCCAAACGTTTAGTTTGAACCCTTGAGACTGGACACTCTTTATGTTGAAGCCCTGTTTAGAAAGACATCACCATGTTGAGAGCGAATGGCACTGCAGAGGTTTGGTCAGATAAAGTATTGCTGTGATCTATGTCTGATTGACCTGTGTGGGCGTAATGTGGCTGATGTCCTCTGATGCCAGTTGCTTCAGTATGGTGGTCTTGCCTGCATTGTCCAAACCCAACAGGAGGATTCGAACCTCCTGCTCAGGAGAGTTCTTCAGTCTCCTTAAGACCGACAGCAGGCCCTGACGCACACAGTGTTTTTTTTTAGGATTTTCCATAGACATGATTTTTATATTGTACAAACTTTATATTCTATCCTCTAAGCCTAACACTAACCCTAAACTGAACCCTTAGGCTACAGAAAACATTCTGCCTTTTTACATTTTCAAAAAACAAAACAAATAAAAACGACCAATCAAACAAACAAAAGTCATCTAGTACAATTTAATTTAAAGGGGTCATATGATGCTGCTAAAAAGAACATTA
>NW_015778507.1:0-1001 GCF_001515625.1 Sinocyclocheilus rhinocerous | reverse complement strand
ATGAAGAAACAAACTCATCTACATCTTGGATAGCCTGAGGGTGAGGACATGTTCAGCCAATTTTATTTTCAGGTGAACTATTTCTTTAATAGATGAGCTTTCACTTTCATATTCAATGATACCGAGTAAAATGATTCATTGTTGTTGATATATTTGCAGATAAGAATGTGCTATATTTCCTCCTTTCTCGTCTCTTCACATCTACACTTTAATTTAGATGTGGTTTTTACCACCAATGTGTCACTATAATAAGATTTAGCTTGAAGTTCGTTCCTCCTTGCTTGTTTTAGTTAATTATTTTGTAATGCAGTGTTGTCCATGAATTCTTAAATCTGGAATGACATTGAATTCCCCATTTGAAACAATGCATTAGATTCAACCAGCTGATTGTGTTGGTTAACGTCGGGGTTTGCATGTTAAAAAAGTGTATAGTGGACAACACATGTAACCTCAGGCCTGTTTACGGTCAGACGGGACTCAATGGTACTTTCCAGCCGACTCATTTCTGACCTCTCTTAACCTCTGGACATGATGAGAAACACAGGCACTTTTAGCAGGGGGAATAAAAACACACATTTATAATTGTTTCTTCAAATATGGGCACTTTTGGGCTTTTAGAAATAAAGGTTTAAAACACTTTTCACTAGTTTGCACTGGTTAAATTTGTCAACTAGCCAACAGTGGACAGACGTGCATCACATAAAAAGTCATTTTTGCACTTTTTTCTGAAAGTCATCAACATTTTCACCATTATTCTGTGCTGGAAATTACATTTTAGGAACATTTCTACACTAAACTATTTCTATATATTAACATAATATATTAATGTTATCATAATTTCATCAAATGAATGCAGAAACAACATAAAGTTGATATATTTTAATATGTGTTTAATGGCATCTTTTTACAAAGTAGCATATTATTAATGAAGGCTAGTGTCATTGATACAAATACTGCTACTGGTTAAATGCATTTCCCCATAGCCACTAATTATAAACATT
>NW_015778506.1:0-1001 GCF_001515625.1 Sinocyclocheilus rhinocerous | reverse complement strand
ACCTGGTAGCACTCCCTAAGCTGGTCGCACAAATCAACACCCCTCATGTTCTCTTGGTATAAAAGCAGAGGAAGTGGACGAGGTATCCCAAGCCCCGCCAGTCCGCAGTCTCCATCACTTGCGTCTCCATCGCGTTTACCTGGCCCGATGCCCACAATGCCGGGTGCAGAGTTAGAAGACACACAGCTAACAATTTTAGCATCCTTTGTGATGGTGGCTACCAGGTTCCCATGCTGACACTGATAGAACTCACCTGGTGCTAACTTCCCGACATTGCGAGGTTTGAGGGCTTCGGGGTAACCGCGGCGACACGGGTTGGTAGGGCCGCAGGCGTAAAGCCCTTGATGCAGCAGATGCTGCAGCAGGGGCACCGACGTGAAGAAGCTGTCCATGAAAATGTGGTGGTGCCTACCCTCAAGCCCCCTTACCAGTGATGTCACCACCTTGTGGCTCAATGCAGCAGCTGCCAGATCGTCGCTCGGCTTACCAACATAAATACGAGTGCGGTGGCAGTAGCCCGAGCGAGAGTCACAAAGCATCCACACTTTCAATCCCTTCCGCAAAGGCTTTGACGGCATGTACTGGGTTGGTGAAAAGCGGCCTTTCGGGGCGATAGCACACTCATCAATTGTCAAACAACGGTTAGGCAGGTAGGCATCCCACATGGTACTTCCAACCATATCCAGCAGGGGGCGTATTTGGTAAAGACCATCATAACCCAGCTCCCCTTTGGAAGGCTCTGACTCCCGATCACATAAATGCAGGTTTTGGTTGAGCTTTTCAAAGCGCCGGGCAGTCATTGTTTTCTTAAAGCCAGCATTACCTATGAAAATGTCACTGGCCCAGTACATGCCATACTCTGGCAGCTGATTGATGCCCATGAGGATGTTAAGGCCAACATATGCCCTCATTTCTCTAATGTCAGTGGGGTGCCAGTGGGCGTCTGATCTACCGCCTCTCCTTTGCCGGTAGAGGGCGTAGTTGTTTGTTTGTTCTACCAT
>NW_015778505.1:0-1001 GCF_001515625.1 Sinocyclocheilus rhinocerous | reverse complement strand
CATCAAACGTCAACATTTCATTACAAAATTAACACAATATTTGTTACAGTATAAATTGAAATTAATATTTTGAGTTAAGAAAAAAATCACAAACTAACAAATAGACAATTTTTACCATCCATTCAGAGTTTATAAAAGTGGTGGGGATGTAAGAGAGCGATGCAGAGCATAAGAGCTGCAGGAATGGAGGATGATGAGAAGGAACATAACAGAAAGCGAAGGGAGAACAAATTGACCCACTTTCATCAAAGAGGTCTGCAGAGATGAAAGGATGAGAATGGTTCCTTTGGCATTTCATACTGTACTGTACGTCTTCTGCTGCCACAGTCTAGCTTCGTTTGTGACTGAAAGCTCAGCTGTGTTCTAATCTGATTCTTTAATGTTCTCATTTCCTGTGCAAAGTCCTGTTGTTTCACAAAGATGGACTGTTGTGGTGAAGAGCGATTAGTCCCAGTAAATAGATTGCACAAGTTTTCAGCATCTCTGGCCAGACTTTTGCAATGAAAGTCTGACCATGTTGTGCATTTGTTAATCATCATGGAGGTCATTGGGTTGTTTGTTTTATCTGTGGTCTCCTTCCCGGCCGTCTCATAAAGATTTGTAATAATGTTGATAACTCATTCTCTCTCTGTTTCTCTCCACAGGCAGGAGGTTCAGGAAAACTGTGTTCGCTGGCGAAAGAAGTTCTCCTTTGTGTGTAAGATGAGTGCCAGTCCTGCCACGGGGGTCCTGGACCCCTGCATTTGCCGAGTGTCTGTGCGTAAGGTTAGTCTTATAGTCTTAAAATTTTAAGACACACAATAAAAACATTATGCTACCTTTTTACAGATCAAATGGGTTGTAATATGTTCACTGACACTTACTTCAGTACTTAGTTCAGTCTTTGTTTAGAATATTAAATACAAATACTGCGTCTAGGACAAGGGTAAAACAATAAAATTTAGACATAAAAAGCATTTGAAGTAGTGCTGGGCGGTATGACCAAAAATTTATATCACGGT
>NW_015778504.1:0-1001 GCF_001515625.1 Sinocyclocheilus rhinocerous | reverse complement strand
GAAATAAATAAATAAATAAATGTTAGATTTTTATAAGCAAAAATGTAAAAAAGATCATATTATTACAATAAATAAACTAAAAAATAATAGTAATAATAATAACAACAACAACAAATACTTTTATAGGCACTGTATTATCAATATCAGTGTTTGCAAGACAGCATTATATAAGATTCTGCAGTTTATGACAGTGATGGCATTGACAATATTTGCACGATGAAGTGTGATTAGTCTTCTTTGATGCATTTATTCACCTACTGAATTCTAATTGGTCTTTTCTTGCTTGCTTTTTAAACATACAGTATATAGCCGTTTTTACAAAAATAAGATGAGCACTAAGTGTCATGAAAACAGCGAAGCGTCTTTGATGCAGCTTTTCATTTATGGCAAATCTAAGCTTAACACTTAAAACACTATTCGTTTGCTGCCTTGCAAGCACTGCTATTTCCTTGAGGACAGAAATCGTATTCATGGTTTTTTTTTATGATGCAATGCTTTATTCTAATGATGCACAGTTTTTTAGTGTTTGATTTGTATCCTGAAACCTTGTGCAGGTGTGATTGTAGCGCACAGAGCAGGGTACAAAATGCTTTTTGCTGCCTTGTTTAAATTTTGACGTTGTTTCATAAAAACTAAAATGTAAACTATTTCCATGTGCTTTTTTTTCCCCCTGTGAAAACTTACTTTTTAGCAGTCGTTCATCTATCAGGAACATTACAGCGATGCACACCATGAAAGCAAAGCAGCATTCTCTGACGTCCAGTCTTTGCACATATAATCGCTCAGAGGCAGACCAACATGATTTCTTTGGCCTTAAAAAAAAAAAAAGATTTGGCCAGCGTTACGCCAACTAATAAACAGACCAAAGATGTTTTTCGTTAGTGCTTGATCATTGTGTTTGCTCGTAAGAAACCGCAGCTATACGACTGTCAGAAAAGACAAATGACTGCACATGGATCTAACATGAACAAACTCCAAACAAACGCCTCACTTCTATTCTC
>NW_015778503.1:0-1001 GCF_001515625.1 Sinocyclocheilus rhinocerous | reverse complement strand
TTATTTGGATGGTTCATCTTGCCAGCAGCATGACTTACCTCCTCATGCACTGTGGACTTCAGATGTGATGACTCAGTTTGTGCTAACAGCTTTCTCCATTTGTGCAAATGTCATGGTTTCACCAGAGATGCAAATAAATGAAGCCATCATGGAGATATAAAACACTCTCACTTCTGTCTCAGCTAATTTTATTGAAAGTTTAGCATGAGCTCATCTATTTCTTTCACTTTTTCTCACCTTCTCTTAGGATGGTGTGTACGATTTACAGGAGGCTCTTCACGTTCTTCATACGCGTCAAGAGACAGTGAGAGAACAGCTCGCAATTGCCAAATCTAAAGGAGAGGAGACAATCAGACATAGTCTACAGGTAGTCTGCGTTAAGTTGATGTATCATAAAACATAGTTTGAATGTTGTTTTATTGTTGGAATTTTTTTCCGAAGAATTTTGTTTGAATGTTGCTTCAAAAACCTTTGAATTATTTCAAACTTGATTGAACTTCATTTTAATGTTTTTTAAACAATGTTTGCTTCAACGTTGCTTGTTTGGAAACAATGTTTGTTTGAATTTTAAGTTTTGAAAGATAGTTTCAAACTTGTTTGAAAATCGGTTTAAATTCTGATGAAAACAGCTTTCAAACAAACATTTTCAAACAACATTAAAACAAAAATCTCATTAGTCTAAGCAATGTTGAAACAAACATTGTTTATAAGAACAAAGTTCAAACAAGCTTGAAATAAACTTTCAAAGTTCTTTGAAACAACATTTAAACAAAATTATTTTGAAAAAATAAACATTTTGCAACGTTAAAACAAAGTTTTAAAACTTTTTTTAAAAGGAGCTTTGAAAGCTTATTTCAAAAGTGATTGAATTTCATTTTTTAAACAGTGTTTAAAATGTTTGTTTTAAAGTTGCTTGAACTGCAGTATGTTTGGAAACAATGTTCAGTTGAATGTTTTAAGTTTTGTTTGAAAGTTAGTTTCAAAGTTATTTGAACTTTGCT
>NW_015778502.1:0-1001 GCF_001515625.1 Sinocyclocheilus rhinocerous | reverse complement strand
AAACGGACCAAAGAAAGACTTAAGATTTAAACCTCATCATTAGCAAATGTTTTTTTGTTAGCTGAACCCATATGATCTCAATTATTTACTTGAAGTAACCCCGAAATATGAGGTTTACCCCATCTTTGCATGCTCACTGCAATGTTTCGTTTCTTGTCGTTTGAATTCCTTTTTAAGTTTAAAATAACTTACACAGTTTCCACATGTTGTAAATGAAAGAGGGCAAGTTTTACCTCTACTACTAATAATATTTATTATGCTTTTGTAGAACTGCTTCCAAGTTCATTTATTCAGTCTTGCAGTGTGACTCCTTCACTTCATGGAAAGAGATTTATTTGGAAACTAGATGGGAGTCTGATTGCTGACAACATCCTGCGGTGTGACTCGCTAAACTCCATCTAAAACTTCTTGAAAACTGTGTGCACAATAATTATAATGCAATTTGAAAAATGCTGTACGCTACTGACGTCAGTAACAGTTGGTTATGCTTGCCAAACTCTGCAGCAGCTTGGCACATTACTTTGAATATGTGTCCTTTAACAGTCTTCCAGAAAGGCTGACTTTGTCTGATGGCATAACAGGTGAGAGATGGAAACAACAGGGTACATTATAGGCAGCATGTTTTGAGATATTGTGATAAAAATGCAGTGGAGTCGTAGAGGCAGGAAAAACTATTTGGTGTCATGATTCAATTTTCAATTCATGCTCATAGTTCTCTCTCTGGCTGAGAAAAAAACACCGGTTTTGAAATATAACAACAGTTTTTTGGACATCCAGTATTTTCTTCTGCCATATAAAGTTATGATGCCTATGATATCTTTTTAAACTCTAGTTTGTTGGTTTAATGTTTACATGAATAACAGAGGCTGTGACCGAAAGCAATTGTATGGCTGAATGCAATAAAAATATCTTAAACATTAATAAAATGTAGATGCTTTATTGAAATGCACATTCTTTTAAAAAGTTATTCCTGCTGAACACAATATCTTAAAGCAAATTAA
>NW_015778501.1:0-1000 GCF_001515625.1 Sinocyclocheilus rhinocerous | reverse complement strand
CTGAAAATTCAGCTTTGATCACAGAAATAAATTACATTTTTTAATATATTAAAATAGAAAACATTTTAAAATGTAATAATATTTCAAAATATATCACTCTTTTTTATTGTATTTTAGATCAAATAAATGCACTTTTGGTGAACACAAAAAAAACTTTCATAAACTCTCCAAACCCAAAAGTTTGAACGGAAGTGTACTCTTCATTGTTAATTCATACTAGCTCATAATCCATTACCTACTGTTCAATTTGAAATGTTAAAATTATACAAATTCATAAAAATTAACATCAATCGTTAACCTGCTGTTCTGTGTTAGTTACATGATACCTAATTACTTTCAGGATTATTTGCAAGAGGCATTTAATAACACATACAGGCGTTTCTGTGGTGGATGTAGCCGGCTGCTGTAGTGACTGTGGGCGTGGCTCCTCAGCTGGAGGCGGGGCTGGGGGCGGAGTGTCACTGGTCGAGCTGCTCTGGATGTCACCTGCATCGCCGTTGGTTACCTGAGGGATCTGCTGACTGAGGGCCGCCTTCAGCTTCTGCAGGTCAGAGGTCAGGTCAACATCTATTACTAACTTCTTTGCAAGAAGAATATACCTAGTTTTATCTGCTTGCTTTGGGTTGAATTTCACATCTACCTGCCCTAAATGTCACATTCAAAACACCAAACTGTGATTGGCCATGTTAAATGTCAGTCGGAGGGCCCTTTCTGATTAAGTGGGAGGTTCTGGCCACAATGAGCTGCAATGCTGCAATGTGCAACAGACTGAAATCTGCCTATTTGCATAGCGTTTAACCATAAAACCTCGCTCTCTTCAGCATGTCTGTCTATAGTTCCAGCAGCGAAATGAGGAAAACATGGTGCTATCTTTCTCCCTCTCTCTCTGGGATCAGGAGGCTAAACTACATTAGAGAGAGGCGAGAACTGAAAATTAGAATAATTAACTTCTGCGGAAAACCAGAGGCAAGGATTAAAACAACATATTCATCACAGCTTT
>NW_015778500.1:0-986 GCF_001515625.1 Sinocyclocheilus rhinocerous | reverse complement strand
GATTCAGTTGTTCATGAAGTCCTGAGACACACAGGTGTGTGTGTGTGTGTGTGTGTGTGTGTGTGTAGGAGAACGGAAAACAGTCAAGCTGATTGCTCCGAACTACAAAGCTTTGGCTTGCAACTTTCGGCTGGGAATGAGATGAGAAACAGAAAACTGAAAATCACTGTAATGAATGCCACAGGGAGTCTCTTCCAGAAATCTATTATTCTTTAGTGTTGTTGAGTTTATTTAAAATCCGCAAATTAAAAACAAAAACAAAACAAAAAGAAGAGTTTGGCAGAGATTTGCTGAGCTGTTTGGCGTTAACTGTGCAACAGATGAAGCACTGTTGCTGTCTGCACACCGAAGATGACTGACTTTACAAAACAACAACAAAAAGACAAACATAATAATAATTATTATTTTGTTCTTCTTGCTGTAATCCTGTAAAGCACACAAACACATGTCTGCCTGAGAATTCTAGGGGGCTTTGATTTATTTATGGAAGTCCTAACTACAGATAATCAAAAAACACTGTCAAATAATTTAAACAAATAATCCATCAACCCTTTTAAGACTGCATCAATGTGTCATCAAATTGAAATCCCTCTCCATCAGACTTGGTTGCTCATTTATCTGATTTAGACTCAATAAGTCAGAACTAACGGATTCAAAAATAATTGTCAAAAACTGCCCAACATTGATTATACAGAAAAATCTAGCAGATATAAGGATGCCGTTGAGATTTTTTGCAGCAAACAGCATGCAAAATCATCCTGTCCTCTCGTCCCTTCATCTATTACCTGAGAAAAGTGAGCAGAACTGCATTCCCACTGCATATAAACCATTACATATGGAAAAGTGGTTAATACACATGGCTAATTTCAACTGATTTCATCTCAAAAGCTTCTCTATAATACACTTTTCTCTCTCAGACAGAGAATCGAGATGCATTCGCAAAACAGATGGTTTCTATTAAACCGCATGGAACGTCAAACTCAAAG
>NW_015778499.1:0-997 GCF_001515625.1 Sinocyclocheilus rhinocerous | reverse complement strand
TTTACATTTATGCATTTAGCAGATGTTTTTATAAGTGAAAGTATGAGCAAAATAAGTAATTTGTCACAGAGCCAACGATATTCACTGTAAACAATGCCACATTTATTAGAAAGGAGGAGAGGTGAAAGAAGAGGATTTATTTATTTATTTATGTATTTATTTATGTATCATGCATGCATGCTTGGGTTGTGGAGTTGTTAAGGTGCCAGTGGAAAAGATCTTCAGCTGCTTCTTGAAAGTTGTAATGATTTCGGCAGTAAAATTATTATTATTATTATTATTATTATTACGTTAATATTTTTTTAAATGTTATTTAATTATTATTATTAAATTGTATAATTGTTATAATTGTATTAGTAATAAAAGCAATGATTGAAACAATAATTATGAGCATTAATATTATATTCATTAAATATTATAACATTATTCATTATTAAATTATGAAATTAATAAATATGCATATTAAGAATTGTAGCTACATGAATAATAATAATAATAATAATGTATACTTAAATATATTATTATTAAGTTGCCATTAAAATATTACATTATGGTATTAAATATTATATGAATAATAATCATAATAAAATTATATCAGTAATTATATTAATACTTATTATTAATAAATTAAATTATTTTATTTTGATTATTATTATTAATTGTAGCTGTGTTTTATTGTTAATAACAACAACAACAACAACAACAATTAATTATTATTATTATTATTATTTAAGGCAAAGTGTAAAAAAAAATAATATTTAATTATATAATTGTAGATTTTTGACCAGTGACTAATGACTTAAAGTAGTGAAATGACTAATATTTTGTTTCTGTTGCCACAGCTCCGAAAGAAGATTCATTTTTGCTGCGGGTCTACAGTTGATTAGTCACATGGTATTGACAGCTCATGTGATTGGCTCAAAACAACCTGGCTGCAGTTCGAAGCGCCTGTGAGAGAAGCTGCCAGATGTGTCCTGCGCCAGTCGAGATGGATGGG